>NW_026268245.1:18138-27553 GCF_000697945.3 Frankliniella occidentalis | reverse complement strand
GGGGGGGGGGCGAGGCCTTTTAATTAATTCTTGAGGCGGAAGAAGAGGGACGGACAAAGAGATGGCGAGGCTAAGCGCCAGTGTCACGTGACACCGCTCATCAGCGCCAGGGGCCGCCAGGGGCGGGGTAGGCAGCCCCGCCGCGCACCGCTGTTCGACGGGACGCTCTGCCGACCGGGCGGCCGCCGCGCTCCACCCGCCGTGCCGTGCCCTCCTCTTCCTCCCCCCACCGCCCCCTCATCGTGCCCCCTCCCACCACTTTCAGCCGGCTCGCTGAGCAACTGGGGCGAAGGGACGGCAGCGCGGCGCGGACGACGTCGACGACGACGACGACGATCCTTTGCAAAATTGCTTCCAGTAAGCCTTCGTCTGATTTGCATGCAAACAAGATTCGGGGCACCTCAAAACGGATCAATGTAATATTTTTTACCGCCCCTCCCCCCTCCACACCGTATCCTGGCCCCGCCCGAGCCCCGCAGATAGGCGGACGAGCTCGGGGCACTTCTATTCCAGCTAGGGCTAAAACGGAGTGGTCTATTGCCGTTGCCGGCCACGAGTAGTCGCGCTAGTTTGGCGCCTACCGGTGGTGGTTCGATCGACTCACCTGAAAGCTTCTCTAGCAAAGACGTTCTCGTCAGCACCTGTCGTCTCGACCACGGACGGCTGTGAACAAAAAAGAAATGAAAGCGTAAAGAGAAGGCGTGATTAACTTTCGGATAACGCAATAACAGTAGCCGTGCGGCAGAAGACAGAGCCCCGATCATCTCTTTCAAGATTCGAGGAAAATGTAAAGTGGGTGCTGTTAATGCCGTCCCTGTCCTGGAGAAGAGGGAATTTGCCATTTCGCCGCCGAACACAAGACCACCTCTTCTCCTTCCACCCCGTCCCCTCTTCCTCGCCCCCTCCCCTGGGCTCCATAATAACGGGACTTCATTTGCTACACGATTTTACTCAAAATGGCGGCATTTTTTCTCTCTCCCTCTCACCCTCATTTTCTTGGCGTCGTAACGCCCTTCCCCGCGCCTTTGGCCTCGCCCAGCGCGACGCCACGCCACCGCTCAAGCATATAATAAGACTTTCCCAAGTTTTGAGGCTGTCGCGCGGTTATTTAGAGGCCGGTATAAATTAAGTCGTTGTGTTGGCAAACCTGGGCGGTAAGTCCCCTGCTCCGCCCCGTGCCATCCGCAGCCAGCTTGTTTATACGCCCGGACGAGCGGCCCCGCGCGGCCGAGGTCCAAAACTTTGAATTTATATCTCGGCATTAAGGAGAAAACAATCACACGAGCTCACACACACTCACACATTCGGCACTTGCTCCATTCACGGTCCCACTCTGCGCGCTCTGAACCGCCACGCCACGCCCGCCGCAGTGCCGCCGCCGCACAGCCAAGACAACCGAGACAAGAGAGAAAAGGAAAAGTTGAAAACTAATATACTCTGTATAATTAATGCGTTGGAGGTTCTTCTTGTTCGTCGCAGTCTGTCCTGCCCTTGCTCCCCCACCCCAAACCCTCCCCCCCCTTCTCTTTCTCCATTTCTCGTGTTCTGGAAGAAGAAGCCATCTTGCGAAAGCACGACGGGAGGGAAGTTTTCCGAGAAGGCAGGAGTCGGAAGGGAAAGGGGGCGGGAAGTGAGGGAGGAGGAAGCAAGCGGACTGCTCGCGCGGAAAGTGTTGTATTTTAATCAATAGAAATGTAACATTCGAGTTAATTAGGGGATCTTTCCCGACGTGGCTGCCGGCCTGCTATGCTATATCTACACTCTCCTCAGCGTCTACTTCCTTAACAAAAAGGGCAACAGGGCTTTCTCCCTCTCCACCGTGCCCGTGCACTACACGGGGCGGACGAGATTTCCCTCAAGAGTCTGATGCTTTGTAAGAACGCCAACCACACCTGCCATCAACAGCAACGGGCCTGCGGGCAACGCGGAAAAACAAGGCATGTTCAACGGGACGTCGCCCCACCCTCTTGCCTCCCGCTTCGTTTCCCTTTACATCGAACAAGGCCCTCTTTTAAGCTTGTTCCCGCCGCAGAAGAGATTAGGCACCCGAGCCAGGTATCTTCCCAAAAGATAACGCACTCTCTTCATTTTAGACAACTTATCATCTTTCTTGGAAAATAATATCTGGATTTGACGAACTAGTCGAGAATTAAACTTTAACAGTCCTTCCTTCGGGATTTATCCGAACGGGAAGATTTAAATGTGCTAAATGAAAATTTCCTGAACAGCGTAAAATCACGCGAGTAAAAGTTGACAATGACGACGTATTTTAACTATCGTAACAACGCATGCAAACATTTGGGCGCTTGATAACGCGCCTCCACTACCAATCACTAGTACAACTAAAAGAACACCCAAGCTACAATGTGAAGTCCCCCAAAACAGTGGCGAGTGAATCTTGAGGGAATCCCATCCCATCATAACGGTGATATGCAGAGAAAACACCAATTAGCCCTAGAGGCATACTACCAATAACCAAACGTGTTCAACCCTTTAACACGTGAAAGTGATGAACTTGGTAGATGTGCGCTTTTAAGTGTTCACAGAGAGTGCTTCAAATTGAAGAAAAGGTTCAACGGAGTACCCTGCCAAGTTTTCAAGCATTGAACACTATCTTCAAAGGTATCATCATTTAGCAGTGAGTTCAACTGTGTGAAAGTTTCAAATTTTTCTCAACACGGCGGTCTCTTCCCCTAACTAAAATATCAACCCTGTAGTCGGGTGAAGCAAGGAAAGCTTTTTGCAGACCCACTCCACTCCGGCGACTATTTAACACCGAAACACTGTGCTACCCATACTCCTGCCTAACTGGACGCACGTTACAACAGACGCCTCTCCGCAGTCGAGCGAAAACTGCAAACTCACTAAAGTCTCTCTCGCTCGTGCTGCTGCTCCCCGTACAAACTGGAATCGAAAAGTAAGCGCAGTGAGCGAGACAAAGCAACAACAGGAGAGCGGGAGGATGGAGGGGCTCGGGGGGTGAGTCTAGAGCAGAGCGCATTTTGCCTCCTCCCAACCCCGTGGCAGCGGTTTGAGGCGAGGCAGCAGTAGCGACATTGAGCGGCAAGTTTTCGCGGAGCGCCACGCCACGCCGGGCTAGGTGTAGTCGCGACAACAGCAACATTAGAGGTGGAACGGGGGCGGGGATGAGGGAGGGGGAGAGCGGCGGCGAGCGGTGGCGAGCGGCAAGGGGGAAGGAAAGCTCTACAAACTTCTGTTCCACTCCGGTCTTGTTCCCATCAGCTTGAAAATGTATCTGTCGGGAGAGCGGCGGAGCGAGTCGGCCTGACAGACAGCCTGCGGAGGGCAGCGGAGCACTGCGGAGCAGCGCCAACCCCGCCGCGAGTACATTTCGTGAATCAGTTTGGAGAAGACCGAGGAAACCGACGGGAAGTAGGGTAGCTCGGTTTGCTACGTGAAACAAAAGCCACAATCACAGCTCGTTCTACTTATTTTGACGAGTACTGTAGTGTAGTAATGCTGCTGACTTACATCTACTTATTTTTTTTGCCGATAATACTTACGCGATGGTTTCAACTCTGTTTTACGCTGTAGGCAATGTCTTCTTTCTATGGTAAGCTACTAAAAAAATAAATGGCAACTAAAAAATTAGTCTGCTAGAATAGAAGATAGTAGAATTCCCAACATTTTTTAGAGTAATCATGCTGCATGACAACGAAACAATATACAAATAAGAGAGTAAATCAGTACAGGTCCTAGCGAGCTCTTCTTACTTAAAGCGTTCGAAACACGCTCCCACGCCCGTCATTGCGTCCATCACATCAGCAGCTCGATGCGCGGGATGCGATACGCCACGCCTGTGCGCGCCACGCCCGCCGTCCTCACGTTGTTCAGGTAATAGGAAAAGCTAATGCATATTAAGCATTTTCCACGTGATAACTCAAGCGGTGGCCAGCGTGCGCGCGCCTCGTGCGAACGCGACGATATGTAGGCGGTGCGGGCACGAGCACACACCATTTGTATAGACTGACCACATACTAAACGGGGGTTCACTCACATTGGGAGGGAACCGACCAAAATTATTAGGAGTGGGAAAACAGGAGAGGTAGATAATGTGCGATGAAAAAATAGTCACTTTCAAGTTTTTAAAATATGCTTTGCATTATTTTATTTTCATTTATAGGGGGAGGGGGGTAAATATTTACAATAATGCAAGTTAAGTTTATAAATGCATGCGCCCTTCCTTTTTTTGCTGTCTGTAGGGTTGGGGCAGAACGAGCATCTCGAGCCATATTCGGGGCATGTGTTTGGCCTCGAGCTGGTGTCACCGCCATCGCTCAAACCTCCTCCTCCTCTGGTAGGGCGGGTCGCAGCCCGGCCTCGGCCGCTGTGCCCTATACTCTTGTCGACACATCATGAAAAATAAGCGCACGTCCTTTTTCCTCCGGCAGCGGCGGTGGCGGCGGCACTGAGCCGTCACACCAAGCTGAGCTG
Source organism: Frankliniella occidentalis (assembly GCF_000697945.3). Taxonomy (NCBI): domain Eukaryota; kingdom Metazoa; phylum Arthropoda; class Insecta; order Thysanoptera; family Thripidae; genus Frankliniella; species Frankliniella occidentalis. Next base: position 23,098 of record NW_026268245.1, on the reverse strand, counting down.
ACCCCCGCGACAGATGAAAGCAAAGCCTCGCCCGCTCTGGACATCGTTTGTTTTCGGCCAATGTGTCCTCCGGTATATTTCCAGCACTCCATCATCGCGCCCGCACACACACACGGACACACACACACATGCACACATTCAGTGCAGGCGCCGCAGCGACCGCGCAAGAGACGCGATTCTGAACCGACGACAGACGAGAGATCGGTGCGGAGGGGCAACATACCGGGCAGAGAAATGGTCTTGCTGCACTTTGTAGAACCCCCCGCCACCGGTCGGGCCGGCCGGGGTTGAATGGTCTGCGGGCGGCGGCCAGGCCAGGGAGCACCGCACCGCCCGCCTGCCTGCCTGCACGTTTAATCTCCATCATTACCAAGTCATGGGTCACGTCTCGCTGCTGGTGGTGGTGGCCGATGGTGGTGGTGTCGGCGGTAATGGTGGCGGTGGGTGCACTCCAGGGTGGTGGTGGTGGTGCCGCTGGTGGTGATGTCCAGTGCGGGGCAGAAGCCAGATGACCACGGGAGATGGATGGTCAGAGTGAGCGCCACCCCCCACCGCCAAGGCCCCCGTGACGCCAGCTATACACACCGATCCCCGGCCGAATTAGGAGGGAGTGGCCCCGGGGCCGGGGTCCGCGGGGACCCGGTGGGGAACTGGACTGGCTGAGTGTTTCTTTCAAATGACGCGCACCTCCGGGACGCTGCTGGCGGGAAGCTCATCGTCGTTTTGCTGCGAAAGAGCACGACGGCCTTCTTGGCAAGATGTACCGAGGTTGCGACGTGGTAGGGCCTTGGTAGGGCTAAGGCTCTCTGCGGGTAGGGGTTGTCACCGCCACGGAGGTTTACTCGTCCAAACCAGGAGAAAGAGTTTTCTGACCCCCTTTTCCTGTAATTACCCCCCCGCCCCCCCTTATCCCCCTAAGTCCTCCAACACTCTTCGCACCAACCTCCATATTCTCGCAGGGCGTCCGGGCAGGCAGCGCGGCGGTGGGCGCGGGGGTTGAAGTGGTCTCTCAGTCCAATTTCGCGGACTTTAATGTGACAAATGGTGGCAGCAACAGCGCAGCCGGGCCTGACCCGGGCGTGGCCCCTGGGGCGGCAGCCTGGCAGCAGGCGAGGGCCGAGTCCGGCCAGCACACTAGACACGGTGTCCCTGCGCCCCACGACGAATTACGAGTGCCGGCGACAACATCACTCAAAACTGTTTTTTTTCTCTTCTCTCCGCGTCTCTTTCTCTCTCTTCTCGTCCTTTCTCGCTCAGCCCCACACTCTCGTTTTTCTTCTTTTAGCCAGTGACGCGGAAGCCAGCGCAAGGGGACGTCATTGTCTGCGGCGGCGGCGGCAGCTCCAACGCGAATCCGCTGCACAGAGACTGACCGGGGCGCCGGACTACTCGAGAGTAATGTCGGGGGAAGGGTTAAAAGAAATTCTTACAGAAGACAACGAGTTTGTTGTGTCCTCTCTCCCTCCGACACACCCAGAAAGAGAAAGGGAGAGAGAGAGAGGGAGAACGGCGAGGGCTTTAGCCCACACAGAGGAAAGGTCGAAAATCGCAGTGGGCTTGGGGTGAAAAAAATAAACGAAGAGTCCAAATCCCCACCCCTCTCCCTCTGTTGTCCCGTGGCATGGCACTTTCCTGCGGTTCAGCCGTCTTGTGCCCCCCCCCCCCCCCCACAAGTCCCCCGCAGCGCTCCACTCGGCCCTGCGACCGGGGGTGTAGCAGTGATGTCAACCTAGTTCGTCTTCCCTTCTCCGCTCTTTCTATCTCTCTCTTCCCCTTTCTCCAACCCCTCTCTACTCTTTTTTTTCATTTTTGTTTGTTTCGCTTTGTTGCAAGTTTCTCCGCAGCGCGCTGCTGATGTTGTTGCGGGATTAAGGCGCCACCCCGTGCAGCCCCCGCTCGCTCCCCCCCCAGCTCTCCTGGCCGCCTCGAACCTCGTCGCGCTGCAGGACGCGTCCTCCTGTACCCTGCAGGAACACTTTATCCCTCTTGCTGTGCCCCGCACGACACAATGTGCTTGCTCTGGACACCACAAGTCTGCCCACGGCGGCGCCAGCTCCTACAGGACGCCCTTTAAAAACCTTTGGCCTCCGCAGTTGCGGCTGCGCAGGAGTGAGCGTGGCAATCACAAAGTTTCGGCGTCGCCTCGGTAAATAATGGAAGTCGCTTTTCGGTTGTGGCGCCGGCGACCCGCAAGGGCGGTAGGGCACGCACGCCGAGCACAAGCACTGCAGATATAGTGCAGGGACAGTGTCCTGTCTTGCAGGGACACCGCAGGCGCCTGGCGGGCACGCCACGGGGCCGAAATACGAGCGGGCCAGGTAAACTCGTGCCCTGCCATGGGCCGGAGCCTACGGCGGCCGGGCCGGCTGGGGCCTGGGGCCAAAGGGGTTGGGGGTCGGGCGACCGATGTCGGCACTTCGGATAGTAGAACAAGTGGACCCGGGGCCGGAGGGCCGAGCACGGCGGCGACGTCGGGTGTCGGACCAGGAGCCACTTGTAGCCCTGCATGATGTGAATGAATTAGCACGGTGTAGTGGCAGAGTCCAGGGCACAGCATCCCCAGCAGGCCATCCCAGGCGCCTGTCAGCATCTGTCAGCGTGGCGTGGCGGGGCGCGGGGGCGTCGCTGGGCCCCGGGGCCGCCGCAGGGCGGAGGGGACCCCGGGAGGGGTCTCGTCCTGCTTGGTATTCAGGGCCCGTTTGCCGCCCGCCTGCTGGCCGGCCTCCCCCGGCCCGGGCCCCTCAGCCGCGAATGTGTGGAGGAAAACCCTCCGGTGGTGGTCCTTGTCGGCTTCCACTCTGTGCCGCAGTGCCCCCGCCACGCCACTCCCCGCCAGGCCCCGTGTGATATCCCCGAAAATGACAACGACACACTCGCTCGGTCAAGCTGTCTCCAGCTCCTCCCGGTGAGGTGAGGAAGAAAGAAAGAGATAGAGCAGACGACTAAAATTCTAGAGCACGTTTAATTTCATTTCGACGAGAAACTTGACGAGGGGCTAAAGAACTAAGGTAGGTAAAATGTACTTTAACCGTTTTACAATCTTATTTTGTCAGACACACTTAATTATGTTGCCACTACAATGCAAATGGAAGAGTCAGATTGCTAATCTAACTAGCTATACACCAACGCTAGACCGCGTCTCGCGTAACAAGCTTCGCGATATCCCACGAAGCATCGTTTTGTACCCTTTTAAGTCAGATCGAACGCGAAGATCAGCGTTTTAGCTCTTACATTAAACTTTCAAAATAATCAAAAACAGGTTGCAGCAATATTGTTGCCGCGGGTGGCTCGGGCGGGAGCCGCGAGTCTGAGACTCATGTCCTAGATCTTTGAAAATCACGAGAAAAAAAAATCGATTTTTGCAGAAGAAAGAAAGCACTGTGCTTACATCCCGAAAAGCGGAAGTTATGAGCTTTGCTATCGCCCAGCCAAAAGAAGCGATATTTTTTTTTTCCACAAGCGCCATGATAATTATGCCTTTCTAAGGGCAATAAACGCTAAAGAGCCTTTTAGAGGTAGGACTTAAAGCACTTCTGCTTTACCAGTGATCGCTCTAAAAGGATCCAGTAGTTGCAGTTCACCGGCCTGTCTTTGGCCACGGCGGGCGCCAGCGCGCTGCAGTCCTCCGAGGCTCCACGAACATAATCCCGATTGTTTCCCGCCATGAACGCGACCCGGTGTTCACTAAGGCGCCCTGAGCCCACACATTTGTCGGCCGGCGCGCCTAGTTGGACTTTGTCCGGCAGAGCTCCTCCACTACGGTCGGGCGGGCGCGGGGAGCAGCAGGGGGGGCTCAAGGGGCCCTCCCCGAGGTGGAGTCCCCGGGCCCCGCTGGCCCGGCCCGGTGCCACGGAGGGCGGCTGGCAGGGGTTGGCTCCCACGGGATGCAGGAGGGAGGCGGGGGGAGGTGCGCGAGGGGAGGACGACGTCCACCAGAGAGGACGCCGCCGCCGCCGGACCTCACCTCAGGACCCAGCCCGCCATCCATCAAACGATTAGCGCCACCCTTTCCCCCGGCGCCACCCTCCTCCTCCCCCAGCCTCCTGTCTCGCCCCTAGCGACCTCTCCTCGGCGCCAAAGGACACGGCATTACGGACACCATGGCCGCCTTTTGTTGCGCCGGCTTCATTTTTCTGATTTATAATACCGGACTTTTTTTTTCAGTCGCAACGCGCGTTCGCGACAAACTCCTTCTCCTCCCCGGTCGCCGAGCAGTCCGTCCCCCGCGGTGAGAAAGGCCCACCGAGCCGTGACGAGGCGCGGCCGCGCGACACGATCGCCGAGGACCATTGTAGGGCTATGGACCGCGGTGAGCGGCAGGAGGGCTTTCCGCTCCGCACGGCCGCGGACGCCTGAACGCCACCGCCACGTACACCATCCACGACGACCACGTGCCGCCCTCGGGCAACAATGTCAGCGGCAACTTTCAACAAAACGCGCCGGGGGTGGAGGGCGGACAAAAAAGGAGTAGTAGCAAAGCAATGCGGCGGTCGCGCAGCCTCCCGCTCCCGCTGCGTGTACTCACTCACCCCGAGGGAGAGGCGCGGGGGGAGGCACGGAATCTGTGCGGTCAACGTGTGCTAATTCGGTATAACGGATACCCGCCTGCCAACACGTGCGTAGGTGTGCAGCCCGAGAGAGAGAGAGAGAGAGAGAGAGAGAGAGAGAGAGAGAGAGAGAGAGAGAGAGAGAGAGAGAGAGAGAGAGAGAGAGAGAGCTGAGTGGTGATGCGCATCATGGTGATGCACGCACAGGGGAAGAGGGGTGAGTGATTGAAGGTATAGAGGATGGGAAGTGCGCTAAGGCCACACGGTAAAAAGAATGTCTTGAAATCCCAGGAAATTTCTGGGATTTCAAGGTTGGGTGGATAATTTCAAGATTGGCCCTTGAAATCCCAGACTCTGTCTTGAAACCCGTAGCTTCCAAGGGAAATCCTTGGAATTTTCGTCTGGGATTCAAG
>NW_026268245.1:16235-16998 GCF_000697945.3 Frankliniella occidentalis | reverse complement strand
TAGCGACCAAGTCGGCCGGGCAGGCTGGCCGAGTGGGCAGGGCGGGGGCGCGGGCGGGGCGAGGGAGGGCGGGGGTGAGCGATAGGCGCTGCCCTAACACGCTGACAGCTGACCACAACCCTCCCGGCCCCGACCAGAAAGAAAAGGGTGGTTGCTTGGGCTGGCGCTGCTCGCCCGCTCTGGAGATCGCAGCCTGGCCTGTCCCTCCCCCGCGGGACCGACCAACGAGCGAGAGAGAGAGAGAGGGACAGAGAGAGCAAGGGCAGGGGAGAGGGCGGGGGATGTTTACAAAACTTGGCCACTGACTGTCGCACAGGACTTCTTTTCACACGGACAGTCACTAAGCCTCGCGGCTTCCATTGGAGACAGATGAACTGTCGATCGACGTGAGCGACGGCGCCGCGCCGCAATTCAGCGGCAAACGTCAGCGCGACGGCGCCCTTTTGCTTTTCAAACAAAAAAAAAATAAAACGAAAAGAGAAAAAGAAGAAGAAGGATCTTGCGTTTCAAGCCCCGACGGCGTGGTTCGAACGTTGAACCCCGCAATAAAACGAGGTACATATGGGAAGATTATCTCACTCTCGTCCCCAGTAGTCGCGTATAGGAGTCCGGAATCGTGTCTAGAAGGCGTAGCCTCGTGTAGTGCGGTCATGGGGAGAGAAGGTGGTGGAAGGGAGGGGGAGGAGGAGGGGGCGAGGGCAGCTCTGCGGGCAATCGTGTGGCGAACCGGAACGCAACGCGAGTCCACGGCGGCGGCGGTGGG
>NW_026268245.1:3597-15160 GCF_000697945.3 Frankliniella occidentalis | reverse complement strand
GGGGGTGGGGAGGCAAGCGTCCAACGCCCCGCAAGGGCCACCGCCCTCGCAACGCCGCAACAACGAAATGCCACGCCGCCGCGCCACGCCCCAAACACACAAAAATTATGTCGCCGCCAACGAAGCAAGGGGGTGGGAGGTCTTATATTTGGTGAGAAATAATCATCATCACACGGACTTGCGCACCCCCCGGGTGCGCCGGGGGGGGACTTACGCGTCAGCAGCAGCGCCCGCGCCCGCGTCTTCGATTTCAACCGCGTCCAATTCCCGCCACCTCGCGGGCTACTGCTTCCTTCGCGCTAAAGCATCCCCTGTCTCTCTCTCCCTCATCTCCTCCCTCCCGCGCTCTCTTTCTCTCCCCGCCACGCCCCGCCGCGGCGCCGGCCGGACAGTCGTATAACGCAAACGTATGGAGATTGGCGGGGCCGGCCCAGGCCGGGCCGAGCAGCTTACGTTTTAGTGCTGGCCAAAGCATGTGCTGCAGTCCGGCAAATACTACACACGAAGCGCGGCCGCGCGGCTGTGGGGGGGCCCCAACCAACCCCCCTCGCATAAAGTGCAGCGAAAAAATTAAATTAATATGCAGGATAACGGGTTGGCAAAATGTCTCGCGCGGGTATGTGCGTCCGTCCTGTTGCGGGCGGAGCGCGGCAGAGCTCATCGGGCGGTGCAGGGAGTGGTAAAGCTGGGGTCGCTTGCGTTTAGTCGTGATAGTTTGTGGAAGATGTACCGCACCGCCCGGGTCGCGCCGTGCGCCGCCACCCCCTTCCTCCCCTCCCCTGGCCCGGCCCGCCCAGAGCCCGCAAGGCCGCAAATTGGTAGTCAAGGGCTTAACTCTCGTCCGGGCGAGAGGTGCAGGGGGGTAGTGGGGCCCGGGGACCACGGGCGTTACACCCCACACAGGTATATTATAACACGAACCCCTTGAACAACTGTCTCTGTCCGTCCTGTATCTGCATGCACGCGCGTCCCTCCATCTCTCCCCCCCCCCCCCCCCCCCCCCCCCCCCCCCCCCCCCCCCCCCCTCTCTCTCTCGTACATAAGGGGTGCGCAATTTTACGGCCGCGGCACTTTACGGCTGGTCCAACATAATATACGGAAGTGCACGAGTGTTTCCCCCTACCCCCACCCATCTTCTTTTCCTCTTCTTCCCTTCTTTTCGCACAACACACTCACGCCCCCTCTCTCCCATTCTCTCTAACTCTCTCTCTCTCTCCTCCCTCAACATTGTCCTGCTGCCACCATGCTGCTGGCGGCCTGCTTGCCCTCCCAGAGGAGGTGCGCGAGTTTTAGAGTTCCACAGAACTGAGCGCGCAGGCCCGACTACTGCCGCGCCCGGCCGGGCCACAGGGGCGCTGGGTGGGCAGACCCGCAGCACGGACGTGTCCGACGGTTGCCTACCCAGCCGGGCTGCAGTGGCGCAGTGTAGGCAGACCCGCAGCACAGATGTGTCCGACGGTTACCTACCAGATCGGGCCGCAGGGGCGCAGGGCAGGCAGACACGCAGCACAGACGTGTCCGATGGTTGCCTACCCGACCGGGCCGCAGGGGCGCAGGATGGGCAGACCCGTAGCACAGACGTGTGCGACGGTTGCCTACCCGGCCGGCGGGCCGACGACATCCACGCAGCACAGCCCACATCCTGGTCGTGTGTGCGCGAGTGTGCATGTGTGTTTTCATCTCTAACAACTGTGGAAGTGACCCGTGAAAAGGGGCACGGAGTACCCATCATGGGTAAAACATCCCCACGTCAAAACCGTTAAAAATATTTGCACCGGTTCACATACTTTAAGGTCTCCCTTCATCCTATACATGCCCCCTCCCCCTCTTTTTCTCCCCGCGTTGTATGTCAGTCTAGAAGTGAGACGTAAAAAAATTGACGACATGCGGATTCATTCGACTTGGTTGCCGGGGCAGACTGCCGGTATATGTTGTAATTTATATGCGGTCATAACGCGCGGCGCATATCAGGTGCACGCCGGGCGGCTCCTAGCACACGGCAGGCGTATGCAGGCGGGCAACGTCCGTCATTTATAAATTCAGCAAACGTTTAAAAAGACTGACGTTTAAAAACCATATAAAACATTTTTTTAACGCATTGTGCACCTTTGCACGGAATTATACCACTATTTTTTTATTACAGCAACACCTGAGTTAACTCAAAACAAAAACAAGTATAAAGATGAAGTGGTGTGAGCGGTGTGCGACACATAAACACTAACAATTGTGTAAGGTAAATGTCGCTTTCAATTTGACAGTAAAATTGAGATGAGCGTAGTTCGGGGTTTTCGTCTCAGTCTCGTTCCGCTTTTAGTGTGTATGTGTGGGGGTATGCGCTACGTTTCACTAATATATTTCGAGTTATTAAACGATGTCTTAAAAAGTATCATCTGTGCAGGAGCATCAAGTTTCTGTCGCATAAGGCATAAGGCGCCATCATCGTCACGATGGGACGAGTTGTGGAGAACTGCAGTTCTGCGCCCAGCCCACACACAGTGACGGCGCGGCGCACAGAACCCACTCACTGCGGGTCTGGTCCTCAGACGACTCTTCGCAAATCCGGCAGGACGACGACGGCGGCGCCTTTCTATTCTCGGCGCTCCGGACACCCTTCCCTCTGTTCTCCATTACTTCCCATATCCAGCAATAACAGCCAAGCCCGTGCTGACCAGGCCTGCTGTCGCTGGGGCCGTAGCGTCCGCCTCAGCTCGGCGCGGCACTCCTGGCGCCACGTAGCGGCCGACCGCCCAACTAGCTGGCCGGCGCCGCTCTCTCCCTCACTCACTCGCTCGCTCGCTCTCTCCCCTTCCGCCCCCCTCTCTCTCTCTCGCTCCCCGCCGCGCCGTGGGTGGGGGAAGCGGAGCGCCAGCCGTGACAACCGCGAGCGAGCGAGACAGAGACAGCGCCGACTTTTAGCGAGAAAGAGAGCGAGCGCGCGCGCCGCAGAGCCGGGGCCCGCCGCCTCCGCCGGTAGGAGGGGCCTTGTTGCAGTATAGAGGGCAGTGCTAAGGTCGACCGTGGCGCCCCAAGCGACCAATCTCTCAAACGTGACGACGCGAGAGAGCGCGCCCGATAGAGGGAGGGCGACCGTGCGACAGAGAGCGAGCGAGCGCGAGGGGCGACCGGTGCGCGGCGCGGCGCCCGGAGCGGAGGGGGGCAGCGCGGGAGGGAAGGAGATGGAGAACAGCTGGCTCCACCTACTTGTTGTGTGAGCTTGAGCGCGTCGCGCCGCTGCCGCCGCGCCCCCCGCGCGCCCCTATCCCGCAAGCAGCCTCCGCCGCACCGGGGGCGCCTTGTTGTTGCCTATGTTAGCGTCGTGCTGAGCCTCTCGTCAAACGACGAGGGACACTTACGGCAGGCAACGGAAAGGAGAGAAGAGGGGGGGAAAGCGAGGGAGAGTGACACAGAGACTTGGGTACGCTACAAAAAGCTGCAGTCTGTGTAACACAATATCGATGAACATAATAAAAGACATTTAAAAGTTTTGAAAAGACCATACTACGTAACCAGGTAGATGTTTTAGCAATCATGTTTGCATATGCTCCCAGAAACAATCCAACTACAGAACATGCTTCCAACGCGGAACATCGGGTCAGCTGAGACGATATCCGTCGCCGCCGGGTCAATTCAGCAAGACGAAGTCGCGCGTACGAAATGTCTCACTTTCAGACGCGACCGGCGGCGCGCTGTTGGTATTCGGCGAACTGAAAGCGTGGCACGGCGAATTATTAAGAAAGAGCAGCTGTTGAGGATGAGGAGGGGGAGGAGGAGGGGTGGGGGTGAGGGGGGATGTAGAAAGAGGGAGGGAGGGAGGGAGGGATGGAAAGGGAGAGGGAGCGGGGCGGAAGAGCCAAGAGGGAGCGAACGGCGGGAAAAGGAAACGGTCGGAGAAGGGAAGAGGGAGGGGAGAAGGGGAGGGGAGAAGGGGAGGGAAGAAGAATGACGCGATTACTGCGACATTGTTGGCGATGGGAACAAGGGAGCGACGCGCAGGGCGGAGACGACGACGGGAAAGGAGCGAGGAGTTTTGCGGAGGATTCTGGGTACATTTCGGACGCCAGCAAGCGCGCCCGCCGCCGCGTTGCCGACAGAAATGGCGCCATGGGGGGAGTCGGAAAGAGGGGGGGGGGGCTGCCTGAAAGGCAACGACGGTGGAGGAAAAAGGTGCTTCTGGTACGAAACAAGGTAAGTTGTCTCATGGCCCTGCCTCAAGGGAATCCCTCATGACCGTTCCCACATCGCGTATTTTGAAAACACAGCTTTATAATTTTTCTATATTAGTTGTGTATTTGTGAACACTAAGAACAAATGCAAATGTTAAGTTATCCATACAGCTGTCAGTGTGTGCAAATGTGGGTGTGTGTGTGTGTGTCACATGGCGACTCTCGCAGCGCCACTCGACAGCCTCTCCAATGAAATATATATTGTTTTTCAATCACACCTAATGCTGCACTGCCCGGTCGTAAATAATGCATCAACCCGAGGATCTTTTAGAGCAGCTCGCAGTCAACGTGACGCCACCTCCCCCTCTAAACAAAAAAAAAAGAGCAAAATCGGCTCGGTGAAAAACAAAAACACAGATATGAAAGAGTTGAAAGTTGATCTGTCAGTGGACCGCACAGCACACGCCACCACCGCGGGGAATAGAAGTGACACCACACCGCATCTGTCAAACTCAATATGACGAGTGAAAAGTTTTTAAAAACCGCAGTCTCGCAGTAATGGTGGCGGCGCGCCATGGCGGGGCCGCGCTCACCTGCTGATGTTTAGAGCACTTTTATGGAAGCGGCCATTTGGTTTACGAAATGCGTTTTGATATTTTACGCAAAGTCTTATTAAACGCGAATCAGTCAGCAATTGGTATACAGCGACCAAAAAATGAATTTAGTATGTATCACAATTATAGCATTTTAATAATTATTATCTTGAACGAATTGGCATTTTAAAGTATCACACAATAAGTTGCGACAGCGACGAGTCAAACTAACCAGAACGAACAGTTCGCCGAGCCAAACGGATTGGGGGGGGGGGGGGGCGGTTTCTCATCCTCCCGTCGCGAGCGGTGTCGTTTCGATCCAACGGCGCTCGTCTGACGACAAACCCGTCCTGTCGTTCGCGCTGAGTTTAATAGCCATGGAGTACTACTACCCCTTTGTTGTTCATCACACTGCCAATGAGGCGCACCCGCCCGCCACGCTGGAAACTCGATACGTCACAGCCCATCAACAGAGATTTCCTTCCCTTAAATGGTGGCAAATATTGACCCCCCGGGGCACTGCAGCAGGCGGCGGCGGCGGTGGCGGGCGGGTCGGCTTCCCTCGCCCCTCAAAGGGCCAGGGGTGTGAGAACCTCGAGGCCGGTCGGCTTGGCCTGGCTGAGGATGCGTGACGGGGCGGGGCTGCATAGGCAAAACAAGTGTCGGCGCCTCGACAGCTACACACGCCCAGGCGTTGTTGTTTCATGCTGAAAGAGCGCTCTTTCCAAAGAAAATTAAACACATTTTTGCGAAGCGTACGACACTAACTAGGCAACCCCAATCTTTACTAACAAAAAAACGCAAAATTTTATAATTTTTGATAAATAATACTGAACATTGAATACACGATGTCAGAAAATGCAAACGTACCCTAGCTTTTCCACACAAGTACCGACTCTTGCACACACGCGTAGCCCCGCCACACGCATGAGAGTGAGCGTGTGTGTGTGCGTGCGTGGATGTGTGTGTACCCGCGGCATCCTCTGTGTGAAACACGATAGGTATTGTCAAACAGGCAGGCCGGGCGGAGCCCCTCTAGTGCAGGGCGTCGCACACACCCGCCCGCGCCGCGCGCCGCCACCACGCCCCGCTCAGGAGGCAAACACAAACACAGGCAAACACCAGTCAGGACACACCACTCACGGGGCCGGGCCGCAGGCCGCCGCACCAACACCAGCCTGTCATAGTGTCATATAGGGACGTGCCGCTGGGGACGTGCCCGGAGGAAGAGGATCGGCAGGGGGTGAGTGAGGGAGAGAGCAGCACCGCTCTCAGGGGATGGGGTCCGGGTCCTCGGAGGCGTGAAAATGAAAACATTGACTCTCGACGCCACGTCCCGCCATGCCATAGGACGCGCCAAGTGGCCTGTCCACCACCGGCAGACAGCAACGAGCCGACCCGCTTGACGGAGCGATATGGGGCCGCGTGACCTCGAGAGAGGAAGAGAGAGAGAGAGAGAGAGAGAGAGAGAGAGAGAGAGAGAGAGAGAGAGAGAGAGAGAGGACATGAGATATGAATATGTGTGACACGCATAAATGGAAATGTTTTGCAAAAATGTACTTGGCTTCTGTGAGAGAGGGAGAGAGAGCGAGAGAGTATTAGTTACCGCGCGCAGCCACACTGAACATGACGTAGGGGGAGGGGTAAAGGTTGGGCGCATAGGAGGGCTAGCTAGCACCACCAGCACCACCAGCTTGACGAGAAGCCTAGCAAAATGAACCCCCATGCACACACAGCCATAGCAACCGCTGCCGAGGGGGCGCCCCCCCCCCAAGCGCATGACGGACTGCTGAGCAGCACACAGAAGACTGTGGCGAGCCAGCGGTGCCCGGGCGTTTTGTGTTTGGTATCGCACACGGTAAGCCCCGCTGCCATGCCATGGTGCCGTGAGCGTCGAGGCAGCCCTGCGGTCCAACAGCAGGTGCAATTGCGGGAGGCGATATGACTTTCCGTAACATATACGGTACGAAACGTTCTCTCTCTCTCGCCAAATGTACCAATGTATTTGTATGTTTTTGTGCACACTTTCGAGCATTCAAACAACGTTTCTTCGCAAATTTGTGCAAAAAATGCATAAGTGCGTACAATTGAATGCACAAAAGTGGTCATAACTACGCAAAAATGTGTTCATAAAACTTTGATTGCTTACAGTTTTGCAAATAAAAGATACAAATCCAGCTCAACGGACCTCTTCAAATCTCAGTGCAGACTTTACTGCGTGCAGTTGTAAGTTGCGAACTAAAACTTTATACAGCTACAATAGCAACGGCAGAACAGAGTTCGTCACGAAGAAATACACAAGTTGAAGTACTGCATACGGAACTCGGAGTTCTGCAATACCCCATGCCGTTTTATTTATTTTTCCCGCAGTTGCAATTGCAGAACTTTTAGTTACAACAACTGCAGAAGTAAGAGTTTGCCACTTAAAATTGTAGTTCTGCACTAAGATTTGCAGAGAATTGCGTTGTTACAGGAGGAGTTGGAATAAGACTCCGTCTTTTATTCGGTGTCAGGAGCCGACGAATTCGCGTGAGGCGGGCCATGGGCGAGCCACGGGCGGGCCACGGGCGGCTGCTCGCGCTTGTACAGCAGCAGGGAGAGGGGCGAAATTTTAAGCTGGGCCCGGCTGGGGTGCTAATGCCCGGGGAGCATGTCGCCCGTGTCCAGCTCAGGTGAAGACAGGCCGTGAACAGATCACTGGTTGTTGGGGCCGCGGGGGCGGGGCGGGGGCTGGGTAGGGCCGTGTGCTTGGGAGCTTGGGGCCCCCGCCCCGCCCGGTACGGCACGGCCGCTATGCGCTGCGCAGGGCTTCAACACAGGAAGGTCATGACAAGACAAGGCGCGCAGCCCAGCGTGCTCGCCAAAGCCCTGCTGACTGGGCAGCCCCCCCCCCCCTTACCCTGCAACACCCTCTCTACCCCCGGCGGCACCACACACACACACACACACACACAGTTCATTCCAAATACACTTCAGCCTCCTTATTTTTCGTCCTCTCGTGTCGTCCCTGGACGATTCCATCCCCGCCCGCCCCGGATGCACGAAGGGCTGCCTACCTCCGGGGCGCCGCCTGCACTCGGCCGCAAAGCGCGCAAGGTGTTCTTATTCCTCTTCGGCCGTAAAAAGCAGCGCATCAATCCCACCACAACGGCCGCCCTGACGTGTAAAATACTCCCGAACGACAACGAGGAGAATCAACGGAACACAAACCGCTGGGTATCATCCTCCCCCCCCCCCCCTCTCCCTTGCTGCTGTTGCTGCTGCAGGACTGACAGGGGTTTAATCATTGTGTTATTGCGCTAAGTACCCCGCCACGCGAGACACACCTGCCTCTGCCCCGAAGCTTCGTGGCGGTCTTCTTGCGCCAACATTTGTTTCTGTGTTACTTCTTGATGTTTTTCTTTTAAAGGCAAACGCCATATACTGTATAGCGGATACATTCATAACCGTTTAAAACCGTACAATATACGACTTATTGACAAGCCACTTTGACACTTAGGCGGCCAGAGGATAGTATGTTTCTAGGGAACCATATTCCGGTAACATTTTATCTCTGTAAACCAAGTTTTATCAGTGTCCATGACATAACTAAGTCGCTAACCGGGTGGCTACCGTAGTTCTGATTGGTTCAGCCATATTTTTAGTCAAAATGAGGGTTCTTAGTCGATTTCAGGAACAAACTTTTGCTTCTCACAAATTCTAAATTTGTAGTATTGATAAATGACTAGTTCTTCCGATGCACACTCGCACTCATAACACCCCGGGCTATTGTTCATGCTTTACACCCAAGTTTTACACCCATAGACGAAGGGGTTTGGCTGTGTCACTGGTTCGATGTGTTGCGTGGCCGCGAGCACGCGGGCCTCCGCATGACAATGCAGAGCCTATCAGATGCTATGTTTGTGCTGCTTTTTCTATCGTGCTTGCGTGCCAGAGCATATGGCGGTTTATGGGAACGGGGGGAGGGGGGATAGGGCTTCGGCAAATACACACATGCGGCTGCGATAGCAGCGGTCACCTTCACCACAAAAGTATCGTGTCGACCTTATTTTCATTTTATTTTTGTATTTATGCTATCAGGGACTTGGCGTTACCCGCGTTACCTCTTCAGTTATCTGACGTTAAAAGAAAACAATGTAAAACGCAAACAATTATGGATTCGGAAATAAAAAAACAAAACGAGAACAAAAAACTGTCTGAGAGGTGAAAGAAAATAATTTTTCAATATAGTAGAATGAGATATTGTGCATCTCTAAATCTACAGTTTGTATCCCACAGTGACGATGAGAAGCGGAAGGGTTTGCCCCTTGCTCATAACACCATGGCGCGCAGCCATTTGCAGGGCACGGTCGCGATTGGCGTCGAGGCGGGGGCGGGGGGGGGGGGGGGGGGGGGGGGGGTAGCACGCCACACACGGCGCGACACGCCACACCGACACCGGATGTACCCTCCGCCATATTGTCAACTCACATAGCGCTCTGCTGCCCCCGGCGAGGCGGGGCGTGAGCGTGGCGGGGGGCGCCGCGCTTGGGCACCGCGTCGCTGCAAGCACCTCGTCCACGCAGACACGCTATTGTAGGAAAACGACAGACCCCGCCAAGAGATAACAAAAACGCGCACCGATACAGATAGACGCCAAATTTTACCATCACGCCATCATCAGAAAGTGCAAACGCTTTGAAAAATACTCGTACATTTACGGGAAAAATTTTCCCAGTGTGTGCTGTGACTATTATTTGACATTGTTGACATTGTATATTTACAATCACTTTTTATCGACTTGGAATTCATCAATAAACAAAACTGAGCTGTGCAAAATTACAACAAATTTTGCAAGTCGCCGAGGGTATTTTTCACGTTGAAACAAGCAAACAAAAATTGGCAAACGATTTTTACATACGCATGTGTACATATACGGCAGCCCCGCCGCACATGGCGCGTATAGCAGAGCGAGAGCGCGGCGCGCGGGGGTCTCAGTTTACATCGGGTATCGGCGGGCAGACATGGTTCGAGAAGAAAGGAAGTAAAAAGAGTCGACGACAACGAGCAACTCGCACACACACACACGCACACGGGGGCAGTATGCACTGCGGTCACGGGCGCGGGGTGCCGGGACAGGTACAGGCGCCCCCCTCATCGGGTTACTGCAAGGGCCAACAGCACCAGCAGGGGGGCCATACACACACACACGCCAAAATGTTTGCGATGAGAATTGCATTCTCAATCCTTTTTATTCAAGAGGCGTGTCTGCGTCTCAGTGCGTAAATAAAATTTAAAGGTTCACGAAGTTGTAAACGATTTGAGGAAAAATTGCTATAACTGTAACCATAAGACATGTAATTTGTCACTATCTGACCGAATAGTTTAAATTTTGTTTCAGACTAATACACTATGACAAATAAGGGCAAGTTTTGTTGAGAGGGTATGCGTGCCTTCAAAAATGAAAGCCTGGAGACATTGCTGTGTGTGTGTGTGTGTGTGTATGCTGGCGTGCCGGTAGCTGCACAGGATGCAGTGCGACGCCCCGCTGCACGAGCCAACGCAGCCTGGCCCCAGCACCGGCAATTAGAATCTCACTCTGTAATGAAATTTCTCCCATGTTAAACACTTGTTTCTAAAAAAAATTAAAGCGGAAGGATTCCGGACGGGTATAGGGGAGGCCGCAATGAGATAGGCGGCAGGTGATGCAAAGTAGAGAGAGATAAATGAGCCCAAGCAGCGCCCATATTATTTCCTCTAAACCAGAAACGAGGGAAACAGCTGATCCGCCGGGCTAGGACAGGCCAGGTTGAGGCGATGTCGAGCTAGGGCGCCAGGCGGCAGGTAGGCAACACGTGAGCATCGCTGCGGTCGGGTTGCCTACCCCGCAGGCTGACTGTCGTCGGGCGGCGACCGGTCGCGGAGCAGCCGCAGCGGTGACGCTCGTACCTGCTGGAGTCGGGGCACACGGCAACGGCTCTTGTTGAGCGTTGCAATAGGGTCAAAACCATACCGTCGCCGCCCCCCCCCCCCCCCCACACACACACACGTGAGCGTCGAACAAGCTGTAACGGAGCCGCCAGCAGGTGATGGGGGGCGGTGATGGCGTGCTGACAGACAAGACGGGGCCGATGTATAGCCGATGATTAAGACGCCTTGAGCCGGGCCCCGCCCCGCCCCGCCGCTCCCCCGGTGTTCTCACAGCCCGCCCGCTACCGCGCCACCGGTCGTACCTCGTTTGCTATGGGACCGTCCATAAATACGGCAACGTTTTCCGGACTGTATGCGAGAACAGAAAGGAGAAAGAGCTCTGGGGGAGATATGCTCATTTACGTGATTTAAAGACAGGCCCCTTTTGTGTGTGGAGTTGCCAAAACCAACCGCGCGAACACGAAGCGCGACAATGTGTGCTCGCGGTGGAAAGAGTTTGAAATGCTCGCGCCGCGGTGGATCGGAGTGAGACAGAGAGACACGGGTAGCGAGAGAAAAGGCGGCGCCAGAGTGACAGGCACAATGTTGTTGGAGGACCGTGCGGCCCGAAGAAAACGCAAGGTAATTTACAAAGGGACAACTCATGCCAATGGCACCCCTGGCGTCTTTCGGCACCTCGTTAGCGCCACACGGAGCAAGGCCCACAGAGAGGACCCCCGTGAATGGGTGATAGAGCGAGTGTGAGCGGCGGCGGCGGGCCGGGCGCGCGTGAGGGAGCAGTGTGCACCGTGTCCATCCGAACCATGAATGGCTGAGCAGAGCCAGTCTGCTTCCTCCGGCCTTTGACAAGGCAACGATTGAATGGGGGAGAAGGGAGGAGGGGAAAGGAGCGGATAG
>NW_026268245.1:0-3547 GCF_000697945.3 Frankliniella occidentalis | reverse complement strand
GGGGGAGTGGACGGGAAGAGAGATGCGAGCGCCGAGGAAGGGACCCCCACAGAACCTTACTCTCACCTTGGCACGAAGCAAGAGACAGCCCTCTGCCCTCTGCCTTTTGGGTGCAAACGGAGCGAAACGGAGCTAGTATGTCCAACAAAGAGCCAGCCCTCGTAAGCATAACTGTTATTGGTTGATAAATCAAAATTATGGATAATTAGACACAAGTCCAAATCATCATAAACTTGTTGCATTGTACTATTTTGTATTTGTTTAGCAGATGATTTTTTTTAGAGAGGGCCCTATGCTTGTCCACATGTCCACCCACACCCACCCTCTTTCTCTCTCTCGCAGTATGCCCATCCTTTTGCGGTGCCGAGGAGAAGCTACACGGTTTTAAGCCCGAGCGCGGGCCGGGCGCAGCGGGCCCAGGAAGTGAGCTGTTTCGTCTGACACCTCCCGCTTGTCCGTAGTGGAACGAGTCAATCAGCGGGGCTGGCCGGCCCAAGAGAGGAGCGCGCAGCGCGCTGCTAAGCCGGCCTGCCACTCACGTTTTGCCACGGTGTTTTTCGTGTCCAGTATCACTCCTACCGATTCTCTCTCTTTCTCTCTCTCCATTATTTTTCCTCCCCTTTTTACTCTCCCCCTTCTTGGACTGGGCAGTCAGGAGGGCAGCCGCAGCAGGCTGAGCACTTCTTCCTCCCCCCCCCCTCCCTCCCCCACACACACATACACTTCCCGTTCTCCGTTCTATCAATCTATCACTCTCTGCTTTTCTCGTTCAGTCCCGCTCTCTTTCTCCCGCTTTCTTTCTCTCTCTCTCTCTCCGTCGTTCCCGAGCGCAATCAGCGTCCATTGTACACGTGTACCCGCTGCTAAACAATAACACGTCGGGACGAGCGCACCTGTCATACTTCCTGAAGGAATGTGAGCGAACAACATTGATTCATGGACCGAGCTGTGCCAGGTCCTAACGCGAGAGGCGTCCGGCGGGGACGATTACATCTTTATTTCCGTCTCGTGCGTGGTGTGTGTTGTTGAACCCCCCGCAGAGAAAGAGAGAGAGAAGAGGGGGGCCGTTTGAGCCATTATATAGCTGTTATTGCTAACTATTTATTTATTTTCTAATGCGGACTAAGAGGCTGCAATTACAGCGTCGATTACGAGGTCCAACAACGTAATAAGGGGTTGCGTGGTGTGAGCGCGGCAGGTCCGCCCCGCCCCGCCCCGCCCCGCCCGTCCGTGCGGCCGGCCGTCACACGCCTGTCTGTTTGTCGCCCCGATCTTGTCGTTCTGTCGGTTTGTCCTGCGGCGGCCATGGGCGGCCATGGCGCGGGTGCAGCGGGCTCTCATGCCGGCCATGGCTGGCCTCGCGTGCTGTGCGGGCGGGGCGGGGCAGGGCGGGGCGACCTGCGCACGGCATGGGCACCGAGCGCACCGTTCCCACATACGACAAGTTTATTTCGGGGAATAGAGAGACACACTGCAGGTGAGGGAGGGGGAGAGGTGCCGGTGTGTGGAGTTGCGGGACGCAGCAACGCAGCACACCTCTTTAACGTATCTAATTAGCTTTTCATGGTGGGATTGGCAGGACGGTGTCAGCCAGCCGGCCGCCCCCCCGCACAACTCGTCACCACCACCGCCACTCGGGAGGGGGAAAAAATCCGAATTAATTGCATTTTAATTGAGTGAAAATTGAGAGGACGGGCCAAAATGAGTGGCCGCCCTGCCATGCCACCGCATAGGTACACAGTATATACAGTGCATGTTGGAAGCACTTCCTCTTGCGCATCTCTCTCTCTCTATTCTCTGTCTCTTACTAACGGCTGCCATCCAGAAACGGGTTGTCACTCGCGAAAACAAAATCGTACTCATAATGCGCAAAATAATGTAAAAAACATAAGGCAATCGAAATGGCACGAAATACCACAAAAGCGAAAGAGGACACGACTCGTGAATGAAATCATACATACATAATCGCGTGCAATTTTGCGCAATCAAACTGTTACAAGGAACAGCTTTTCAGCAAACTGCTCACTTTATCTATGCATATCCTGGATGCAGTCAGCGTGAAAAGCTCACAAGCGTGCTTCATTTTCGGTTAATGAAAAATGTAAAATGTGCAACATGACGTAGTGAGTCATGCTCTCTGTGTTCAAAGTTTGGTTGAGCTGTTGTCCTGTTCGCGCGAAATTACTGCTTATTATCCCGAACGTAGCAGTATTTCCTCAGCAATTTCCCCCTCGGGCCGCGTTCGCGCTCTTTTGCAATCAATAACCGCATAAAAGCTTCATATATGCCATGCCGTTCGTGGAGAGCATCAACGTCATCATCCAACAAACCCAATTCACAAACGTATAAACTCACACCCACTCACAACACGAGGTGTGTGTGTGTGGGGGGGGGGGGGGGGGGTGGGGGGGGGGGGGGGGGGGGGGGGGCTCGTGCGCACGCCGGTACGTTCGTGTCCAATCGAAACTGAAAAGGGCCTAGCAAACAGTCCAAACACAATCCACCGCCCACCCCCTCCCCCCTCGGCACCGATAGTGCCCGCACTGGCCTAATAACAGTAATTATTTGGCCCCCGAAAAGAAAAAATTGGAAAAAGAACTGCGGGGCAGTCATCCCCGAAATGAACAATCCCGTTGATAACCATCTGCAGGCCCCCTAACTCCCCGGGTTTACTCCCATTTCGTAAACATAGCTCGGGCTCAGGCCACTGACTCTCCTACCAGAATTAATTGAAAGCGTCGCTATGGATTCCGAGAAGCGACGAGTAGACTTGCCCATCGTAAACGGCGGCTACGGCCGGAGCAGGACCTTCCACACCGAGCAGGGCCCTGCGACTACCGCACTCCAGCGACAACCCTCCAGGGCGGCGCCCTGAGCGTGAAAAACCCAAACCGTGGCGAACTTTTGCAGTACGACCGCAAACCTCATGGCAACACCCCGACCCGCACCCCGCAAAATGTGGCACCTCCGGTCCGGCAGAGAACGAAATAAATAAGGTAATCGGCGTCGCGACATCTCTGTTGGAAATCTCTGGCGTGCGACCCCCGGGCCGCAGGCGGACTAATTACGAGACTTATTGAATTGTAAAGCCGCACGCCGGCCACTGTCTGCGCGTGTGTGAAAATACCACACGAAATACATTTTATTTCATTGTATTTAGTTTTTTTTCTCCTTCCATTTTCAGTCACGCATCCCTTGGCGGAATTGTTTCCCCATTTTTACTTATTTTCTTCAATGAGCGACTTTTGAAACCACCATAATCCAAACCATAATATGAAAACGCCCTTTTGCACCGGGACAGGAGTGCAGCAGCGAGCCTTCTTATTATAAGGGAGCAAGGGGAAGCAGGATTCTGTGTGGAAATCCAATCGCTCCGACTCCCATCAACGGCACGGCCCCGCCACCACGGAGCAGCACCAGAGTGACGAAGAAAACACTCGTCACACAAAAGGGGGCAGCAGCAGCAGTGCAGTGGAGGGGAGCCGCCCCTGGTCCGGCCCGTCACAGTCGTCCTAATCCTCGCGGCTTAGCATAGCGAGCGCGCCCG
>NW_026268244.1:12485-12927 GCF_000697945.3 Frankliniella occidentalis | reverse complement strand
AAAAGTCAGAAAAAAAATTTTTTATGAGCTCCCAAGGGGTAACTCGTCAAAGTAGAGCCCTTTGGGCGAAAATTTCGTCCGTTTTGCGCTATCTCTCGCCGTTTAGGCGCTAGAGGGAGTTTCTATCACGAAAGTGGCCCAAAAATAAACAAATTAATTTTAGAAAATATTAGATGGTCTCTTAAGGGGTAACTTGTCAAAGTAGAGCCCTTCGGGAAAATTTCGTCCGTTTTGCTCTATCTTTTACCGTTTAGGCGCTAGAGGGAGTTTCTCTCATAAAGGTGGCACAAATTTTTTTTTATTAATTTCCGAAAATATTGAATGGTGTCCTAAGGGGTAACTTGTCAAAGTAGAGTTCTTTGGGCGAAAATTTCGTCCGTTTGGCTCTATCTCTAACCGTTTAGGCGCTAGAGGGTCTTGTTTGACGAAAATAAGTTAAAAA
>NW_026268244.1:10690-11005 GCF_000697945.3 Frankliniella occidentalis | reverse complement strand
TGTTAAAAACTTCCGCGAAAGTTCCAACGGAACTGTCGAAAAAAAAAAATTGCCAGGAGAGTATCCTGCTCTTACCGTATATTCTACGGAAACCGTACGGAAAAACCGTTATCTTGAGTTACGGGTAAACCGTAAGTTTTTTCGTAAATTTTAACTATTGCGTTGGAAAACTAATAAACGACAGTATGAGTACTAAAATTGTATAATAGGTGATACGGGAGTGCCAAGTTGTGGCTTAGCGAAGGAGCAATAAAATCAAAATTTAACACTCCATCGAGATCTTGACTGTTAAAAGTATTTGTTAAAAATATTATT
>NW_026268244.1:9205-9550 GCF_000697945.3 Frankliniella occidentalis | reverse complement strand
AAGCTGGGCCCGCTCCCTGCCGAACCGAGTTGCCGGTGGAGCGAAGCGGAGCTGGCAACTTGGTTTGGCGGAAGAGCGGGCCCAGCTTGTTGCCAGGTACGCCCGGGTGGAAAGGAGTACAGAAAAACTGCATTCGAAACTGTACTTGCCTAACTGTAGTTGTGAAACTATAGTTATGTTTGTATTTCAACTCTAATGCCGGTTATAATCACGTCTACATGCTCAAATAACAGTAAGATATTTAGGTAAAACACACTTTTACTGCTCTCGCAACTACACTTGAGAATGCACCCCGGAATGTAAGTGGTATATTCAGTTGTTGCTGCAGTTTTAAAGCAGATAAAT
>NW_026268244.1:7933-8810 GCF_000697945.3 Frankliniella occidentalis | reverse complement strand
AAACGGTTGGTGCAAATCCTGGCAACCACCCCTGAGTGGGTCTGAGGGGGTAACAAAGAAATAGGGGTTGGTCCAAGAAGTGGGAAAAGAATATTATTAATTGTCTCCTCAGCGGTAACTCGTGAAAGTAGATCCCAATGAACTAAAATTTCGTCCGTTTGGCTCTAACTCTCACCGTTTAGGCGCTAGAGGGAGTTTTTCTGACAAAAGTGACCCCGAAACAATATATTAAGTTTAGAAAATATTTGATGGTTTCCTAGGGGGAAACTTGTGAAAATAGAGCCCTGTGGGTCAAAATTTCGTCCGTTTGGCTCTGTCTCTCACCGTTTAGGCGATAGATGGAGTTTCTCTCACCAAAATGGCCAAAACAGAAATATTTTTATTTTTTCAGAAGTACATTTCTGTCTGAGAAGTATGTGGCCGGTTCAAAATTTTCTTCTAGGCAGAAGAGTGGGCTTATTTTATGGTGGCACATCATTAATAAAACGTGTACACTTTCATGCAAAAAAACCACAAAAAAATACATTTATTTTTTTGTTGTTTGAACACGTTCGGTGTCATTCAGAGTATGCCTGGAAGTATATTTAACTTGTAGGTCTAGTCTTATGTACATTTTCATAGGTGTGTTACTGGATTCATAAGCTAACATCAATACCTTAAAATTTCGGCATAACTTGCATGTATTCTACAAACACAGCCAAAGATGTTCAGCGTATGAAAAGAATACTTCGTTTGTTGAGTTTTACTTACGAAGTAGACAGGAGAGGTACCTGGCAAAAAGATGGTTCGAAGCGAGCCGCCACTCAAACGGGCCGAAGGCCCGTTTTCGGATAGAAGATGTATTACACCATAAAAATTCAGAAGGGACGGGCCAAAG
>NW_026268244.1:5391-5819 GCF_000697945.3 Frankliniella occidentalis | reverse complement strand
TTTTATTGTCAAACTCAACAAAAGCTGTGATATGTGGTGATATTAATGTAAATTTATTAGCAGAAAGCAAGAATACAAATGATCTCAGAAATCTACTGTCAACTTATGGCTTCAACATTGCTATAAACAGCCCAACTAGAGTTGGCAAGACCAGCGAAAGTGCTGTAGATATTATGTGTACAAACTATAGTGTGGACCGTTACAAGAGTACAATTGTAGAAGCAGGCCTGTCTGACCATACATTGCAGAGCCTTATAATAGAAGAAAAACTACCTCCAGTCAAAAGAACATTCCACTTCAAAAGAGTCATTTGTCGCGAGTACGCGCCAATAAACCCGACCGCCCAATTTGCCATACTCACCGGAAGTGGGAGCGCTGCTCCTCATCTCCGCCTGACGGGCCGCCACGCGCCGCCACGCCCCCACTCA
>NW_026268244.1:0-391 GCF_000697945.3 Frankliniella occidentalis | reverse complement strand
TTTGTAGGACCTTGATCTGAAATGGTACCAAAGACATTCAAGTCAATAGCCAAGAGGGCCTTCACAACATCTTGAATAAGAAGTTTTAGCATGGTAGTGGGACATGTTTTAGAAACGAAAAAGTAGGCAATTGGAAAGGTCCAATTGTCATGGAGGCCTTGAGCCATAAAAACCATGGTCTCCATGGTCCATGGTCATGGAGGGCATGGTCTCCAATCCGATTGGTGGAACCCCTGTGGCCATAATTTTCAAAACCTGTGATGTTATTTTTGCCAACATTGTGCCACAGACGTCCTCGTAAAAACACTTCATCAAAAGCCACCATGCAATTTCTATTTTCTGGAGACATTTTAGCAATTTTCGTCTTTAATAATTCAAGTAAGGTGTCGGA
>NW_026268243.1:11885-14177 GCF_000697945.3 Frankliniella occidentalis | reverse complement strand
GACGTACGCCGCCTCACGATCCCGCCTAGCAGGCCCAGCCCAATACGTATATGAGCTTTCTTCTGGTTCTCTTTAATATTTCTTTATCGAGAGTAAAAGCAATGACACCTTACATTACTCATGTATAGTTATATGTATGTTAAGTGTAAGTAAGTTTAAGTTTGTAAGGTATCATCTGCTAAAAAATAGCTACATTTTAAGCTACATAGCTACAAATTGCTATCCCTCACTTAGCTATTGGCTAAGCTATATAAGCTATATACTGATAATCATTTTTTCGTGTGTTTTTACTCATGCGGTACAGTAAGAAAGCCCTATCGACAGGCCAGTGGGGCCTTACTGCCGTACTCACCCTCGCCTACAGTGATGGAGGTGGAGTGCTTCCCGATGACGTGCACCACCTTGAGCTGACCCTTCTCCACGATGACGTACAGGGCGTAGGGCTCGAGGCCCTCGGGCCTGTTCTTGACCGAGTGGTACACGAGCAGCCCGTGCGGCAGCCGCGTGCGGAACTGGAACGAGATCTCGCGACACATCCTGGTAGAGAGCAGGAGTTAAAATGAGTTTTTGTGGTTTTCGGTATCCAGTGTGCCGAGTGTTCAGAATTCCGCCTCAAACCTGAGCTGGAAGGTGGGGATCCGGTGGTCGTCCACCTGGATAAAGGCGTCGCTTCTCGCCATCATGAACACTTTCTGTCTGCCCGTCTCGGCGAAGGTCAGCTCGTGGCCTCGGTCCTTCAGCGGCACTGGCGGCTCGGTCGGCGGCGGCCTCTTGGTGGTCCCGGGTTTCCTGGAGGTGGTGGTGTTGACCCTCCTCGGGTCGGCCGTCGTGGTCGGTTTAGGCAACAGGTACGGTGGTAACGTGTCTGCAAGAGACAACACGGAATCATCGTTTTGCTTTCTATACGTTATCTCGCACAACTCGTATCGCGTATCAGGCCAGTAAAATACCAGGAAACGCGTCGGGAGAAATACTCACGGTTCGGACCGCCGCACGCCGCCAGGCACTCCACCTCGGTGTTAAATCTGTTCTGGTTGCCCTCGCACCCGCCGTACGGGAAGGTGCGGCAAGCGCCGCCGTCAAAGAACCACTTGTGGATGTACGTGGTGCAGGGCCCGGTGAAGGGCGGCTGCTGGCAGCGCTCCACCGGCGGGGTGGTGGGCGTCGTGGTCACGTCCTGGGAGGCCAGGCCGTGCGCCAGGCCCGTCAGCGCGGCCAGGGCGAGCGCCATGGCCGCCCCCTTCTGCCCCCGGCCTGGAGCCATCGCTGCCCCACTCCGTCTGCAAAGGGAAACAGCCGACGCAAAAACTGATTAAAAGAGGAAATATGTTTGAAACTCCCTCGTGGGTATGCGGAGTTTGTTGTACGCATCTGGTGAGGTTTGGCATGCCTGCCGCCCGCCACGCGCGCACGCCCCCTCGCGGTCAATGGGTCAGCCGGCCATCCCTTTAAGTATCCCCGCCCCTCCCGCTGGTGATAACAAGGCGACGATTCTTCCGCCAACACTCTCGAAGCTCGTCCCGTCGTCGGCCGCAGGACTCGCGCGGCCCAGGAGAGGGTCCTCCTGCTCGCAGAGCAGAGGGACGCGGGCCCTCACAGGTCCTCGCTATCGCTCGCAAGGACCCGTAGGCAGGCACGTGCCCTAGTCCTAGTCGTCGGCTCTAATTGCCTTAACGACACGATCCGGGCGCTAACGAGCGAGGCGTCCAGGCCGGCTAGTGTTGCCGCGGTGTGAATACGCGCCGCCTGCGGGGGGGCGAGGTGTGTGTGTGCCGGACATAACTAGTCACGAATACTTACTAGCACAAGTACCTAATGTACCACGGGCATCTGATCATCACCCTTCCGGTTTTCTCCCCACGCGATCTCAAGTCTATCAGTGACTCCGTTTGTCCGCATCCCCCTCTCCCTCTCCGACAGTCACACTCGAGCTATTGGTCCAACATCTCTAATTGGTCTAGATTCCCTTGAGGGGGCAGGGGAAATGGGGGAGGGGGCTCAGGATTAGCATCGGGTAGACAGGCATTAGCTTCATTCGGAGGCAGCGGCGGCAGGTCGCCCCGCCATGACCAAAGGGGGGAGGGGAGCTCGGGGCGGAGCAGGTTCAACGACACGGCTGCTGCACCGGCGCCACCGGACCACCGGACGCTATCGCGGAGAGGGACGACCTTGGCCCGCACTCGCGAGAGAGGAGGACGCCGTTATCGCTTTCACCGACTTTACGGCTTCGAGTGTACTGTATTGTATGCACGCTTCTTGTGCACGGCTAAGTGCGGCAGGCCCCGAGTCCTG
>NW_026268243.1:7266-7635 GCF_000697945.3 Frankliniella occidentalis | reverse complement strand
CAGGCTGATGAGTGGGTCCCACCTCCACCGCGCCGTCCCGTCGTGGCCGTGTGGTTAACGATCAATACCCGAAACGGCAGCGATGTGCAAACAGATATCGCTTTCACCGACTTTACGGCTTCGAGTGTACTGTATTGTATGCACGCTTCTTGTGCACGGCTAAGTGCGGCAGGCCCCGAGTCCTGCCCCCCCCCCCCCAGAGAATGCCGCCGGCGCCGTCGGAGCCAGTGGGCACGCCAGCCCGAATGCAGGAGTGCGCGCAGGCTGCCTATGTGCTCAAACCTCGGCTCAAGCCGTAAGGCGCCACGCCACACTGCGGAAAAAACAAAGCAAAGGCATGAAAAGCTTTGAACATTTGTGTGCCTTTCC
>NW_026268243.1:5110-7216 GCF_000697945.3 Frankliniella occidentalis | reverse complement strand
TTGTCACGGACTAGCTCAGGGTGGACGGATGCGCAGGTGGTTCACAAAGGTGCTCTTCTCGGACGCCGGGTTGTCCTGGCCGCATTACAAGTGTAGGTGAAATTAAAAAAAGGTAGTGCTTGTACAAAGGCAAAGGAGTGTGGCAAATCTATAAATTAAAAACGGCTTTATTTTAGGGCGCCAGGCGGGCAAAAGAATATTGAAATGATAGATTGATTAAAAAATTAGCAGCTTGGCTAATAAGAGCAAGAATATAATTAAACCCGCCGCCGTTGATAACTGATAGATTTGTTTAAAATTGATAAAAGTTAAATGGATTGAATTTATAACAGTTTATTGATAAACTAATATTGGCAGAACACATAGCAAATAAAATATATAGTGCCTAGATAAACATTATTGCATGATTGAAGTTGAAATAAGTAAGATTCTATACAAAGACACAATACGGTGGGGCGCGAACCCACGAAAAGAAATTAAAATATGTATAGCAAGAACAAACTTTGAGACTTGACAGTTGACTATAAAGTTACTCAAATTGAAAAACAAACACCAGAAAGTAGTGTCCAATGACAGACAAACATATTCTAATATAGATCTCACTGCAACACGAAACATAAAACGTGTAACTCAAAACGCATCAGCATGACACTTCATTTTGAACGTATATCAACGAGCAACAACAGTGTAACACGTCACACAACATTGCACATAACATTTCAACATCAACACAAACAGTGCAACATCACAACATAACACTTGCAACACAGTAAGACAGCAGTGCAAGACAATTTCCATAACACTGGCATATCACAGAAACACAAAGGTACAAAACCTACAAAAGCACAGTAAACATCTCATGGCACATGACGAAAATATCCCCTACACGAAGGCGTACACAAAAGAGTGTTGCAAGCAAAAAACGTAATGAGGAGGAACACTAGAGGTTTAACCCATAAACGGGGACCAGAACAAAGCAGCAGGGGCAAAATGACTCAAAATAGAGTATGCCTAATTATGCAAACTTATTTAGACGCCATGAGAATAGAAACAGTAATACAACTGTAAATATAGCCCAGAAATTTCCCACATAGACAAAGGGGGGGGGGCATATATAATTGAGCACACATGGCTTCAAAGAGTAGAAACGACAAAACAGTCGTGGAAACCCAGAGGCTAGCTAAACCTCGGTTAGCAAAAACATAACAATATCACATTGCAAAAAGGTACCATAAAAGTATTGAAAGACCGGCCGGTAAATAGAGAAACTAATATTAAAACAATATGGCGGATGCACATCGACCCGCACACACTAACGGTACAAAAGTACAGATGAAAACTGAACCAATCATTCAGTAAATAGACTAAACCTTGTTGAGCTCAACACTAAAATTAATTACAAAACAGTACCAAGGGCCCATGGATTTTTGGAAATGAGAGAATCACTCACCAAACAAGCATCGCCAAACAGCAAAATGGCGACGCTACATCAAACTTCACGGCTCGAGGGGGCGCCTCCCCCGGCCGTCACACACATACATCTTCACATGACGACAAAAGGTGGTGACGTCACGAGGCAAAAACAGGGGTTCTGGACGACCTCATGGTGTGGGTGTGGTGGTGGCGGTGGTGTCTTCAAGCGTTGCGCCCTCATGGCTGCAGGGCGAAAATGGTGGCGCCTAGCCACTCATGGCGAAACTCGGCGTCCCGGACTGACGGCCCTGTGATAAATCAGGTTGTAGCGACATGCTCGAAATCACAGACCTTTTCATATGACACACCACTCACACACACCTTTCGGGCTGAACTTGGTTGAACACACATGATGAACGGCGAAGGCAAATCACTGAAACTGCAGAACTGACTCAGAGCGACACACACCGGCTGGCGATTCCACGCAGACTGAGGCTTGCGGCGCTGGTCGGCTCGCTCTCTCGCTGGGCGAGGGGAGGCGGGGTGGGGAGTCTTCGCTTGGGTCAGCGCCGGCTGTCTCCGGCGGCGTCTGCTGGCGGAGGGGGACGGCGGCGGCGCTCGGCGGCGGGCCGTGTCAGAGAGGTTGCCTATCGCACAGGCGGAAAAGCACACGGGGCCGCTGCACCCGTGACA
>NW_026268243.1:4559-5060 GCF_000697945.3 Frankliniella occidentalis | reverse complement strand
GACGTGGTGTTGAACGCGTGTAAAGTTTAACGCGTTGTGTGCCACGTGACCACACGTATCGCCACGGTAGGCGGTGCTCGCGACCATCGCTGGGATGACTCAATGTCTTTCCGTGGATCGGCACGGAAAAAAATGAATTGGTCGTCATAACTAAATATTAGTTAATTTCGTGACAATCGATCAAAAAATTGTTGAGGTAACTCATGATTTGTTGTCAGGACCAAGATTAAGTTGCCAGAGCCAAGAGTTGGTCGCTAAAACCAAGCACGTTTGCTGCAGGAGCCAATTCGTGGTTTGTTTTTAGAACGAATGCGTTAGCTCAAGCACCGAACAGCTTGTTTTGACAACTTAATCTTGGTTCTGAAAACAAATTATTAGTTACCTCAACAATTTTTTGATCGATTGTCCCGAAATTAACTAATATTTAGTTCTGACGACTAATTCATTTTTTTCCGTGGGCTAGTTTCATGCTACAAGAAAGGAAGTAGTTTGGTTGATACA
>NW_026268243.1:1371-3878 GCF_000697945.3 Frankliniella occidentalis | reverse complement strand
CCCAGCTCAGGGCCAGAAGTGCCGGCTATAGCCACGATGCCCGGCGAGGTAGCAGCGCCCGGACTTCTACCAGGTGGCTGCTGGCTGGATTTATGATGAATTTCCGGCGCTCCTGTCGCAACGGAACGCTATAAATATGGACATTAACAAAGAAATGAACTAGCGGTTCTACTAACGGCCTGTAAAAAGCCCCAAGCCCCCAACCACAATACGAAGGCAAAGCAGTACAGAATCGAAATACCACTATATATAGGAACACGAACAACCCGAAAGAGACCGTTGCTTAAGCGCTTTTTGTGCTACATTACATCTGCTGTTCCAAGAAATAGTCTGGATAAAGGCAGCACGTTCGCGATGAGGTTATTTCAATCAAAGCTTTATTTGCTTTCGCACATATGATTCAATTCCGCGCAATAATGCTCTCCGTTTTCCATCAAGAATGACGTTTCCTTGCGCCACGCTGCCACTAGGTTGTCGATTGCAGTTCCAGTTCCTGCCTGCGGCCTTGAGACGGTCCGGCCCCTGACCCCGGCGGCGCGCCCCCACCCCGTCACGACCCCAAGCACGAGGGCCGCGACCGCCCACCCCAGGCGACCCTCCAGAGCCACCACTTAGCGCCCCGCCCAGAGCCCAGCCACCCTTCACCCCATTCGACTATTTTTACCTGTGTCCTACTTTCACAAAGTTATTGTTTCTGTTAGTTAAGTCAGTCTGGATTGAGTTGTTCGCAAGGGGTGGGGAACAAAATGACTTCAAAGGTCTTCTACGTGCTCCTTAGTTCTTGGTTCCTTGCGAGGGGTCGCAAACTCGAATAATCCTCCGTACACGGATCCCATACCATACTTCATATTACTACAAAAATCATAATATCCTAAAATGCCCCACAGATTACCTTCCCATAATGCTTCGCAGCACTTCATAATATCCCATAATATGTCATAAAATCCCTTACAACGTGCCATAATACCGCTTAATACAGTCCAGTATACGGTTGAGGTGAGTTGGCGACCCCTCGGTTCCTTGCGATCAAAGAGACCTCTCCATAATGACTAAGAATTCGGTTACGTTCGGTGCAGAGGACCTGAAGCAGCCATATATTATGAGCCATATCAGAGCAGCAGGTATTTGTAAGAAACTTACAGTGCGCGGTGACCCAAAAGTGTATAACTTCTCAATTTCTGGAGTTCGATTTCGCGAATAGGTGCGAGGGGTTGAGCACTGTCGCGCAGCATAAACCAACACTTACTGCCAAGTAGTTGTCTCCGGCTTGCACCGCGCGCGCGAGACCTGCAGCAGGCCCGGGGGCGTGCTCGCTGTGCATTTAGGTGGCGCGGCGGTAAGCCAAGGCCCCCCGGCCGCCGTAGGGCTCCAAGGGCGACGGCTCTATTATCACGACCGAGTCCGCTATGGAGTGACTTGAGTCGCACACTGCATATCCACTCAAGTGTCTGTCCGTGCAAGCGCCGGGCGCCTCGTCGGGCCCGCGAGCCATGAGCAGAGCAGAGCAGGGCCATGGCGGCGATGGCCGCCTGCAGAAGCGGGCCCTGGCCGCCCGGTGCGCACCGGCGCAATGCGGGTCTGCCTACCTGGCGCCCGCCAGCCGCACCCGCAGCCCGCAGCTCCCGCACGGCCGGTCAGAGGCGGGCGGGAGGCGGTGGACCGCGCGGTCCCACGGGCAGGCCGTCGCGCTGAAATCCTTTTAATCATTCGAATGCGAGAAAGAGAGATGTGAACGAGCGCGGGTGCGGGTAGGGGGGTGGTGGAAGAGCAGGGGGTGGAGCATCCCCTGTGCCCCGCCCGGCCCCGCCAGCCCCGCCCTCCGCCCCGACCAACAGATGTGCCGGCCGCACGCGATGTGGGCTGCAAGGTGAGGCAGCAAAGCATCACCGAGCAACGCGCCAGCAGCGGCCCCGCCCCGCTCCGGGGCTTCACATTGTATCGACGCCGCGGATAGTGAGAGTTGGCGCACCCCGCCGGGATTGCCCCCTCCCTCCACCTCCCCCCCTCCCTAACTTCCCGGTCATACCGCGTCAGAGTCGCCATTCCACAATGGAAATGACAGAGCGGGAGGCGGGGAGGATGGCGAGTGGCGGATTGTTCCCCCCGGCACGCACGCACGTACGCACGCACGCCTCCCCACGCGCACGCACACACAGCCAAAAGGTGCGGCAGCTCTGCGTGGTACGGCCGCAGCCGGGGAGGGGGCCGAGCAGGGGGGCAGAAACGCAATTCCATAGTTGTTGTTGTCTTTGGGGTGGATGTGCGGCGGAGGGGTCGCGCGCGCGTTCGTTTGGGGGAGCAGCGCCGGGGGAGTGTGAGTTAGCGCGGCCTGCGTTTGGGACCAAAGCGCCAAGAAAAAAATAGTTCACCCTTTCGGTATACTGTTCATGATTCAATAGGATTTTGTAAACACTTCGTCGTTCAGCGGTTACGAGTCGTTTCGGGGCAAGGCCGCAAATAAAAGGAAACGCGGAGCGCAAGCGGGCGATAAGAGACCCTCCTCTCCG
>NW_026268243.1:0-761 GCF_000697945.3 Frankliniella occidentalis | reverse complement strand
TCATAGATGTCGTCAACGAAATGTCTTAACGTAATAATCTGATTTTTATGCTTAAAAATAATTCTATCGTTTCTTCTCTGGCTGTCCACTGCTACGGTGTGAGCTCTCGTTTGGGCGTTTGGTTGTGGATACCACGACAGCATTAAAGTAATGCTCTCGCCTCCCTTTTCCCCTCCCGCTCCCCGCGCGCAGCACCCTCCGGGGGGGGGGGGGCAAGGCTCGGAGGCCGAGCACCGCGCCGGACTCAAACGGGGTCAGGGGTATTCGATAAGGGCTGAGGCTAGCTGAGCTGAAACGAGGGAACCAGTTAGCTCATGTAACTCCGTCGCACGACGCGCACCACTCGTATTCACTATTTTTCTTGAAAACTCGTCAATGCTTTGAAATTACCTATAAAAACTTCCATAGTTGAGAGGTGGTGTTCCCAACGCAAAAAATAAAATGATTGCATCGGCCGGGAATCGAACCCGGGCCGCCCGCGTGGCAGGCGAGCATTCTACCACTGAACCACCGATGCTTCTGTGAGCGAGGAGAGACGCGTACCCAACCAATGCGGCCATGCGTTGATTATGTGAAAGGTCCCAACCACCCAGCCACTCTTCCTGTCCGCCAGGTCTTCCCCGGAGGACGAGCAAAAACAAGCTGCCGGGTTGCAGGCTGTGACCTTTTCCTGGCGCAAGTAAACTCTGCACGGACACGAGGCACGCGTACGCGTGGTTCTCCCAGCTGCTCGCTCGCTACGTTGCCCCCCCCCCTTTCCC
>NW_026268242.1:16438-16977 GCF_000697945.3 Frankliniella occidentalis | reverse complement strand
CCCCCTCTCCTCTTTGCTTGCTGCCGGCATTCCGCGCTGATTACCGCGCCTGTGAATCTTCGTGCAATCTCCCCGCTCTCCCTCAGCCCTCCCTCCAGTTATCTGTCCTCCGGGCCGAGGGTGATGGGTGGCCCAGCTGGGGGCCGGCGCGCTAGGGGGTGGAGGGGCTGCCCCTGCCCGGCCCCACACAACAGCAAGCGCGAGGCCGGCCGCCAGCACTCGCCGCGCGGCGCGGCGCGCTGTCGTCAGCGATTCCGTCAGTAGCCGCTAATGATCGGTGCGGTAGAGGATTCGGTCGGAATCGGCGAAAATGGGCGGCGGCGGCGGGGTGCTGCTCTGGGCTCGGCAGCAGGGTGCCGCCCCGGGCCGCCCCGCGGCCCACAACGGCGCCCCAGCGCGGAAATTGCGAAATCGGGCGCACTCGGCGCTGACGCCGCGAGAAGAGCCGCGCCCCGCCGCGCCCCGCCACGCCACCGGCACCCAGATGGGGCCACCAGCGCTACAACAGGCAGAGCCCTTTGCCAAACAAAGCTGCCGGT
>NW_026268242.1:10196-11098 GCF_000697945.3 Frankliniella occidentalis | reverse complement strand
CGTCTCTCTCTCTCCTCATCCCTCTGCGTGTCCTTTCCCTATCTCACCGTCCTCAGCACCAACAACTGTCCCCAGTTTCGGTCCATATCCGCCCGGCTGGCGCCGCTGATCCAAATTAGACTCGCCGCGGTGTGTTGAATTTCTCATCTGTCCGCGGCGTCTAAACCCCTCCGCATTGTGAGTCGAACAAGGGCTGCGCGCACGTGGTCGTCGCGGGGACTGGCGAGCAGGGACGGGATCTCTGTTAATCCAAACGAGGGCGATGTTGATGACTGTTTCAAAATGTGGTTTAATGCCACCCCAACCCCTTTCTGCCCTTCTCTCTCAACCTCTCTCTCTCTCTCTCACTCTCTCTTCTCTTCATCTCTCTCTCTCCCTGACGCTGGACCACCCCCTGCCGTGCCGTGCCGCGCCACGCGCACAACCCCGTAATGGTCGGTTAACCGACGTAATGGGTCCACTCGCTTGGGTTTGAGGTCATGGGGCCCATTTGCTTGCAAGACTCCCCCCCACGGACCTGCTCTGCTGCCCCCACCCCCTCCTCTTTCTCCAACCTACCTCTCTTTCTCCTACGCCCTGATCTACCTGCCGTCTGCTCACTTACATCCCCCTGCGTCTGGATGCACCACTGGCGGGGCGTGGCGGCCAGCTCCAGGCAGCTCCAGGGCTGCACGCGCGGTTTTGGCAGAGCGCCGCACCAGAGGCGGGAGGAGCGCGCAGGCCGTGCGGAGGGCGGCCACCAGTGAGTTACTTTCCCAGGTGGTTTCCTTCCCCGACTCTCCCCTCGCCCCCTCTCCTCTTTGCTTGCTGCCGGCATTCCGCGCTGATTACCGCGCCTGTGAATCTTCGTGCAATCTCCCCGCTCTCCCTCAGCCCTCCCTCTGCTCTCCCTCCCCCCCTTC
>NW_026268242.1:7212-8145 GCF_000697945.3 Frankliniella occidentalis | reverse complement strand
TTTTTTTTAATCTCGACCTATACTTAAAGTTAATGCTCTATAATTTTTTGCCCAGCTGTGATTAGAACCGTAAAAACGGTATTTGCTGTCTCTGCGCCTGCTGACAACATATTTACACTTGCTGCCTCTCCCCCTCCTACACTGTAAAAATTACTTGTTAAAAAACAGCTCAGTTGTTGACCAACAGCTCAGTTGTTGGAGAACAAGAGAAGTTGTTGAAAATCAACTACGTTTGTTGTCAATGCATTGTTGATATTGAACTATTAGGCACCATTTTGGTTTTGCTGACGTTTCTATTGCTGTTACTGGACAACTTTTTCTGTTTTGACAAACGAGGCTGTTGTACAACAACACGAGTCAATGAAAAACTTAACAAATTTGCTGTTAAGTGACAACAACTTTTTTTACAGTGTAACTTGAGCTGCAGGCCAAGCATCTGAGTATCTGTAAATGGAATGCAAACACCGACCCACGACGCCATGACACTACGCTGGTCGAACTACGTCAGCAGTAAATTGTTTTGCGGCAACGTCAACCATCTAGCCAGGCTGTTAGACAGATGGTGACCGCAAGCTCTCGTTTACTTGAGTTAATTGAGTTCTGAAATTGCAACCGCAAGCTTTACAATTTTAATTAATGTAGTGAATTAAATGTTTGTAATTCTTTTGTTGGCTGCTTCTAAAGTTCGAATTTAATTTTAAGTGTGAAAAGAATCAACCGTTTTGCTTTGTTTTTCCTTGCAAATTTCAGCTTGGTAGTAGAATGCCCCCCGGCGCTTTGTCGGCTGGGCGCCGCGCGTAAGGGAGGCAGTGGTGCAAATGTTTAAAACGACGTTACACGCACCGCACACGCCTGCCACTGTTTGTCGTTGCATATTTATACTCCACCACCCCCTCCCGCCTCTTTTCTGAAAAATTTCCGAGGTCCCCGCCC
>NW_026268242.1:2810-4477 GCF_000697945.3 Frankliniella occidentalis | reverse complement strand
GAACCTGCCAGTCCACACACATGCGTATCGCAAACGATAGCAGAACGGCCCTCATTATCGACAATCGATAACCGACAACTCCGCAAGGGCACAAGGCACGGCGATCTACTGTGTGTGCGAGAGAGAGAGAGAGAGAGAGAGAGAGAGAGAGAGAGAGAGAGAGAGAGAGAAAGGGGTCGTGCGTGACTGCATGGTGTGCGCGACGGTGAGAGACAACAGGGGCGGCTCTGCTTCTCGCGGCTCAGTAGTGTTTGTCTGATACGAGGAAGTCAGTGCAGACAGCCGTATCCGCTCGGCACCCCTATGCCACCCCTCCCCTGCTTTACCCTTCTTACTCTGTGCGTCCAAATTACCGCTGTCATCACAACAGCTGACAGCTTCTTCTCCTCCTGCGATTACACATTGAAACGTATCACTTATTTAATCGCGTCCTCTCTCTCCCATCGTCAATCTCTCTCTTTTTCTTTCTCTCTGACGCTCACAACACACTTGCACCGCACGTTCTCGCCTCCCCCCTCCAACCTCCCACCCCCACCCCAAGTTTGATCGGAGCCAACATTTACCAAGGCGACCAAGGCAGCTTTGTATTTTACGATCACCTCACCGCAAAGCCTCTCCTATATGTGCTCTGCAGCAGCAGCAGTAGCTGTCGCTGGCTCAAGCCGTAGCGCCGCTGCCGCCGCTGCTGCTGCCGCTTCCACCACCTCACGTCCATATATGCCACGTAACGACGCTCATAGCGCCGACCACCATATAGCGAGTGTCGCTCGGCTCGATACGTAACACTGCGTATGGCAACAACCTCCTCCCATCCCATCTCCCCTGTTACAGAATCTCTCTCTCTCTCTCTCTCTCGCTTGCTCTCTCTCTCTCCCGACGCTCATCTCTATTCGTCACTCTGGTCGCGTCGTGTCACCTCCCCCTCCTCCCTACCGACGCGCAACAAAACAGCGTGCGAAGAAATTGGTGCGAGCGAACGGGGCGCTCGGTGGCGCGCCGGCGTTATTTTTTCCTCTTTACCCCCGCTGCTTTTGCGACGAACTTTTCTCGCAGTGTCCCAGATTAGCGGAAACTTTAGCCATGTGACGAAATTTCTTTTCGCACGGTGCATGTTCTTGCTTTCCTCGTCCTCCTCGTCCCGTTCCCACCCCTCATCGCCCTGCTCGCCCCCGCCTATATCGCCCGCCGCCCTTCCCTGTTCGTTTTCCCGTGCAATTTTTTCGCGATTCCCATTTAGTCTGGAGCGCGGCTCGTTCCACCCGGCTCACCAGCCCCCACCTCCACCGAGCCTGGCTGTTTCATAGGCAATCAATGTCCGCGAGCATAGCACACGACGGCCTTGGCCTTTTATTTTATACATTTTCGATAAATTTGATGCTGGGATTGAACTCGATATTTCAGGACTGATTCGCTTCGGTTCTCATTTCTCTCCCTTTCACGCAAATTAAGAGGGGGCAGAATCGATCTTTGTAAACACGTTTCTTGCGAGCAGGGAGGAGGCACCGGTCCGAGCTGTTCCCAATTTTTGAATCGCGAGGACGGGACGGGCCTATCAAAGAGGACGACCCCCCCCCTCTCTCTCCCTCCTCTCCCCGACGTCCTGATTCAGGGCGTGCCCGTCCTCCTCGAGGGAGCCGTGTTTGCAGCCGTTTTACGCGGTTAAAGGA
>NW_026268242.1:1639-2252 GCF_000697945.3 Frankliniella occidentalis | reverse complement strand
CGCGCGCCCGCCGTGTATTCTCTCTGCCGTCCGTCTACATCAGTGGCGGTGGGCGGTGCCGAAGGCAATGAGTCACACTGCTGCAGGACGCGCATCCCCCGCCCCCCTCCTCTCCCTTCCTCCAACACACCCCCAGACTCCAGACGGCCTTTATTTTACGGCGAGGGCTGCGTCCTGCCGGCCGGACAGGCGCCCTACTCCCCCCCCCCCCCTCGTCAACACCGGCAGAGACTGCTCTGCTTCTGGCGCCCCATAAACACGCATTATCTAGCGGAGGGCGAGGAGAGAGGGGCGTGGGGAGAGACGGGAAAGGGAAAGAGAGAGAGAGGGGGGGGGGAAGGGGTGCTCTCTTAGTGCTCTAGGCGATGATGATGATGATAACGACAGCACAAAAAATAGGTAGTCAGTCATGCACCTTTCTAATTTGCAAAATTTATTTGCACTTCTATAAACTGCGCACTGTTGTGCCCGCCGGCTGTGTCGGTTGTGTGTGTGTTGAGAGGGGGGGGGGGGGTAGGAGGGATAGTGGAGGCGTGTGCGGTTTGGCTTTGGGCTGCCTGCTGCTGGGGTCCTCCTGCCCTGAGTGAAATGCAACGACCGGCCTGGGGCCTGG
>NW_026268242.1:0-1375 GCF_000697945.3 Frankliniella occidentalis | reverse complement strand
GGGGGGGGGGCTCTCTTCGTGCTCTAGGCGATGATGATGATAATGACAGCACAAAAAAAAAGGTATTCGTGAACCTTTCTAATTTGCAAATTTATTTGCACTTCTATAAACAGCGCACTGTTGTGCCCGCCGGCTGTGTCGGTTGTGTGTGTGTTGAGAGGGGGGGCGGAGAAGGGATAGTGGAGGCGTGTGCGGTTTGGCTTTGGGCTGCCTGCTGCTGGGGTCCTCCTGCCCTGAGTGAAATGCAACGACCGGCCTGGGGCCTGGTAATTAGCAGGCGGCCCCCCCGAGGGGGTTACGCGCGGTCCACTTGGCATGCGAGCCCTCCGGGGAGGACTGCAGCGGCAGCGGACACCGCCGGGCAGCGCCGGACAGCACGCTGGGGCTGATCAGCCGCTCGGACTAATCACTGCGCACCGGAAGCGCGCGCGCGCCGGCCAAAAAGTGGCGCGCACTGCTACCCTGCTACCTCTCTCTCTCTCTCTCTCTCTCTCTCTCTCTCTCTCTCTCTCTCTCTCTCTCTCTCTCTCTCCAGTGGTGTATCCAAGCAGGGCGGAGCCCCCCTCCGTGTCGTAACGGTTGATTGGAGCCCAGAGTTACGCCCCGACGGTGCTTATCGGGTACTCGTTAAACGGACGGGACGACGCGACAGGTAACGCCCCGCCGCCCCGCTCTTGTCGTGTCGACGGTTGTGTGCCGTTTGCTGGAAAGTCACGTTACCCCTAAATGTTTCCCCACCTTTCTGCTGTATGTAATTTGCTCACTTTTCCGCGCCAGGATTTTACGTAAATTTCTAGACATAGTTACCATGCACATCTTGTGCATTTTTCATGGACAGTTAAATTTTTTCTACTGCAGAATAAAATGCGGATCTGAGTATTTCGCTGAAAAGAAAAATGCCTGACCGACAATTTTTTCACTTATTATCCAACGAAGTTCCAAGTCAGTCTAACAGGAGACGCCGGGGCACCAACGTTTATTTTTCTCCAACGAAAATATTTTGGGTGTTCTGAAATACTATATACATTTTGCTTAAATATTTCAAAATTGTTTGCAGCAATTTTTGTTTGTTCTTCCTGTTTTGCCCCCGCTACATCATGATCTGTTCTTGACCGACCCATCCGTCTCCTTTCATTATAAAGACAAGCACATCTCCTTCTTTGCCCCGCCCTATTGTGCGCGCCTAAGCCCGTATGTATAAGTTATTTCGTCGGGTTGGTTTGAACGGGCGGCGTGGGGAGAGCGGCGGTCGCCGCCAAGTCTACGAGGGCCCGGGCCGGCGACCGAGGGGTCCTTTTGGTCACTATACAGGATTTACATACAGAGGAGAAAAGTTCTTTGTAATCCTGATTTTTTTCCTTGCTCGTTTTTTTTT
>NW_026268241.1:19477-19786 GCF_000697945.3 Frankliniella occidentalis | reverse complement strand
GAGCCGAGCGGCGCCGAGCCGAGCCGAGCCCTGCCGCTTCTGCCCGCGCGCCTCCACGCCGCCCCTCCCCCGCCAGGCTCGCGGAGCGCCGAGCCGAGCCGAGCCGGGCCGTGCGCCGCGCGGCGTTCAGTTGAGCACGGGGCGGCTCAGTCGATGGTAGGAGGAGAAGAGGTTAGGTTCTCTCGCGTGTTTGCCGCTTTGCGCTGCTGAAGCAGAGGGCCATCCTGGAGACTGCTGCCAGAGCCGGGAAGGTGTCCTCCCACCACCCCTCCTCCCCCCCCCCCCCCCCCCCCCCCCCGACAGTTTCGG
>NW_026268241.1:13436-14526 GCF_000697945.3 Frankliniella occidentalis | reverse complement strand
AAGTGAATGAACGAAGTCGACTCTGGACCGTCGAGCTTGAGCCCGACTCGCAGCATGTCTGCCTGTCGACGAAAGACGAGCAGGGCTGGAATGCTTGTCGCCATTAGATGATAGAAGATTAGGGACTGGGGAGAGGGGAGAGCGACAGGGATAGGAGGGTGTGTAAGAATGGTAGAGGGAGAGAGAAGGGGGAGAGGGCGGAAGGGAGAGGAGTGGAAGGGGCAGGTGGGGGAGGGGAAGACGTAAGGTGACCCTCCCAGCAGACGCGGCGGGTTGTAGGATGGCGGGACGCAAGGTCCGATCTTCTCGGTTTCCAAATAGGCCCTTACGCTTTCCTGCTGTGAGTGGTGGTGGCCTCCCCCCCATCCTCTCCGACTACCCGGTTCATTTCCGACCCGATAACACTGACACGGCCCACACGTGTGTCGCCGTCCTGTCCTGCTCGACCACCCGCGCGCCGCCCTGCGCCGCTCTGCCTCACCTGCTGCTCGGACACTCGACTCGATGTACTACTCTGTCGTGTCCAATCCGCGCAAAAAAAGACATCCCTGCGTTCAGACGATGTGATGACCCCACGTAATTCAACATAATGTTTTCATTTCTTCTCAAAGGTTTATTATTTCGAACGGGCATAAAGTAAAGCGGGGCCGCGCATCTCCCCTCCCTTATGTGTGGACCGGTGATGGAGATTGCTAATGTCTTCCCGCTTTATTAGATGGGGCGCAAAGCTGTTCTGCTTTCGCTCTTCCCGGCCCCGCCTCTCCCCTTTCTCCCCCATTCTCTCTTCCTACTGCACAATCCCCTATTCTCCCCGCCCCCCCCAAAACCTCTGATGTAACCCGTCATCGTCGTTAAAGTGTTCACATCGTCTTCATCAGGAACGCCTCTTAGTTTTGGCTGATGTGAATGAGGCTCGTCAGCTGTTGCTGCGGCAGTTGTTGGCCCTCCTCCCCTGCCCCGCCCGTCCGCGCGGAGGTCCTGCAGTCGGTCCTGGTCCTGTTGTGCCGATATTCCAAGGTGGGCCAATGGCCGCCGGCAGTGAGGTCGAGGAGGCCCTCTATGATGTATGCAGCGCGTTGCGCAAGGCGCC
>NW_026268241.1:7282-8090 GCF_000697945.3 Frankliniella occidentalis | reverse complement strand
GGCTTCGACTCCTTTTGGTTGGACTTGACGCAAGTCACGGTGACTCGCCGTTCATCTCCACATGGTCCCCGCCGCCGTCCTCGCAGCGGACCCCCGGGACCCGACCAGGCGCAGGCGTCGCGGTGGTGGTGGGGGGACGCGACGTCATACCCGCCGCGGGCGGGGGGAGAGAGAAGCGACGGAGCAAATCGGCGCTTTTGGTATTCCGTCGCGACCAGCTTGATGAAAAATGCGAGGTGGGGAACGTGAAATGCAAGAGTGGCTGGGCATCCCCGGCTCGCCGCAGGAGAGGCGCGGGCGACGCGCGCGCGCGGCTCTCGGCTCGGTTTGTTCAGTTCGGCTTCGGAACAGGACTAATAAACCCCGGCGGCATTCAGTCAAATGCGAAGGGAAGCAACGCGGATAGCAAGAGCGCATAGGACAGAGAGAGGAACCCTTCCTCCTGTCCCTCTTCCCTCCCTCCATCGCTTCGCTCTGCCAGGAAAGGGAAGCGACTCAAAGAAAGCGTCCGGCCGAGGTGGGGGGGATCGGAGTACGCCCCAGTGAACTCCCCCCCCCATACGTCCTGTCACCGGCACTGAATCGAACGTGACGTCGAGATTCGTATATACGCGGGGCGGAGTGCGGGAAGGAAAAGGAGGGGGGGGGAGGGGGCACAGGTGAAATAAGTATGTGTCGGGAGGCCGTGCCGAGTATCGACCCCGCCGCTAGTTAATTAGGGCGCGGGGTTTGTTTGTGGAGCTGCTGGCAGTGCACAGGCAGTGTAGGGCGCACGCACGCATCCCTCTGGCTCCAGGCGCTCTCTTCC
>NW_026268241.1:5872-6303 GCF_000697945.3 Frankliniella occidentalis | reverse complement strand
GAGAGGCGAGTGTAATGACAGAGAGGCCTGCCTGACCCAGCGGTACACTGCGGGGAATGCCGACAGGTATTCGCGTGCGTTTCTGTTATCTGTTGCGCCGTCGGGCTTATAGCGTTGCTATCATTCGTGGTATGGTATGGTGGTGATTGCAAAGCTCGAGTTGCACGTCGTTGTTTCTTTCAATAAATTAATCAGTAATTATTGAGCATTCGTCTATGACAGCAAACTATGTGCCAACAACAAGGAATTGCGTGTAACCAATTTAACATTGTTTTAAAATATATTTCTTTTCATTACAAATTCCGTGAACATTTTGGTACTTGGAGCCCGAGCGAGGGGTTGACGGTGACCTTTTGGGTGTGTGACCGCCACGGAGGCCGCGGGTCTAGTGTTGTAGGGAGAGGTTTGATGCCGTAGACGGCGACCTCTGT
>NW_026268241.1:744-1077 GCF_000697945.3 Frankliniella occidentalis | reverse complement strand
ATGACTTAACAGATAAAGTGGGGGAAGGGAAGGGAGTGTGTTGTGTGCGTGCGTGCGAGCCGATGTGAGGGTGTGTTTGTGGCGCAAGAGATAGCCGCTAAGGGGTGGCCTCTAACGCACTGCCAAAACGACTCGGCAGAAATGTGCGCCATTACCATAACCCTGGCTGGCTGGCAACATTGACCGGTCCGGTCACGGGGCGTCACGCCCCCCCCCTTCCTCTCCATCTAGCCTCGCGCCCAACCCCGCCAGCCATGGCTGCAACCCCTCCCCCCGCCTTCTTGGTTTTCCGCCGCTCCCTTCTTATTTATCGAGGTTTTTCCCTCGCCCTCT
>NW_026268241.1:0-694 GCF_000697945.3 Frankliniella occidentalis | reverse complement strand
CCCCAATGCTCCCCAGCTCACCCCCCGCTTCTGTACTGCTCGGCTCCGGTCTCCGCGCGCCCCGCTCCCGCATGGGAACTCTTCACGCTCTGCCGCCGAGCAACGCTCATCCTCGTGTTGACTCTGATCTGCCAACTACAGCATATGTGATGTGGGGCGGCGTGCACACGAAATCCTTATGCGTCGAGAGTTGTGCATAATATGCACAATTTTACGCCATCACCGTTGGGCACGAAATTTTGTGCGTCTATCTGTAATTTTTTTAGAAAATGCTCATACTGGACATAAGTTGTGCATAAAAAATTGCACACGGGGGGTGCATAAATTCTTCAAGTCTTTGAGCACTACAGCATGCAAGTTTACATGTGTATGCACTATAGAATGCGTATAGTTCATATACTCGTGTGCACCTGTTCCCGTACACTCTACGTATTCACTAAATACACGAAAAGGCATTCGGGAAATAATGCGCACATGTACACATTTCGGTTTGGAGAGAAGGGTTTCAGAGTGTGCGGTGACGCCTTGGCGCCGCGGGCCTCGGGTCAGGTGAAGTGTGGGAGAAGGATGTTACCCAAACACGGTCTGCTAAGCCAGGCCAGGTGTTTTCAAGTTTTCCTCTCTTGTGGTGGCAGTTACCCTTTAACGACCGTTGGGCAGGTCAGCCCGGGCCGGACCCTCCCCGCGGGCCTAA
>NW_026268240.1:4205-4514 GCF_000697945.3 Frankliniella occidentalis | reverse complement strand
AAAGTAAGTGGGAGACCGAAAGGGTGCCTCCCTCCAGTCAGGCCCGTTACGCTCTGGTGTACGATTGGTGGCCTATGCCACGCTGCGCAGGCGCTTCCCAGCGCCGCGGAGGCTGAGAGGGAAGGCCAAACCAGCGTAACACTCAGGGCGAGGAGGAGGGCACAGCGGCCGAGGCGAGACACACTCTGCTTACAATTTTCGACAATTCTGCCAAGATTT
Organism: Frankliniella occidentalis; assembly: GCF_000697945.3. NCBI lineage: Eukaryota > Metazoa > Arthropoda > Insecta > Thysanoptera > Thripidae > Frankliniella > Frankliniella occidentalis. Next base: position 4,295 of record NW_026268240.1, on the reverse strand, counting down.
CTTCCCGCGTCTTCTCCTTTGGGAGACCGCCGATGAAAAGTCTCCTGTTGTCCATAGACTTCATAACACCCAGAAACTTGCCGGGCCGGA
>NW_026268240.1:3247-4155 GCF_000697945.3 Frankliniella occidentalis | reverse complement strand
GACATGTCCATCTGCAACAACAAGAGACACCACGGGCACGATAAGCGACAAGGCGGACGCAAACTGAAGACGTTGGGAGGGCACCTGCACTGCCTCGATCTGCAACAGGCACCAAACACGTTTGTTCAGAGGTCGGGTGAGCGTTTAGCCCAGAACACGATGGCGTAACGCGAGCATTTACACAGAGGAAGCACAACAAGTAACCCGATGAGGTCGCACCGCCCAGGGGAGGGGGGCACTTAACATTTTCCGTGCTAAGGATCAACATCGTGGACCCACCTATAAGGGCCATAAGTCTACCCTGATATTTTCAGCGCTATGACGAAAATCAAGACCCCCTAAATTCAGCGAGGTGCGCCTGTGGTGGAAAAGAGGGGGGGGGGGGGTACGCACGTTAAGTGTGAAGTGAGACTGGAAGCTGTAAGCAGGAACTCAATAAAGCATTTCGGTAAAGCTGGAATGGAGAAGAACGTGGGGAACAAGAAAACGGAAGTCACCATGCTACAACATAGAGATATCCATTTTGTTGTGCTCCTCATTCTTCTTCTTTTCCGCTTTACCGGAACGCTTTATTCAGCTTAAGAGGGGGCATCGCGCCGGCCTGAAGATCGAAATTGATCCGCTCCTGGGTACGGCACACCAGACCAGAGGCGGCAACCCCGCCGCAACACTCAGTGCTCATCTATTTAAAAACAAGAATCACTAGCTTATCGCTTCGTTCTCCCGACAGAATTAACCAGGAGATGCGTCGCCAGTTCGCGGAACTGCCGCCCGCCGCTGTCGGTCCGCCTCCTCCTGGCCTGTGTCGGTCGCCAGCTCGAGGCTCGAGCCCGCCTGCCCTCCGCCCCCTCTGGCTGGAGATACCTTTGAAGCACCCGCAGCGCAACCCGACCGTACTGAGCAGGCAA
>NW_026268240.1:1715-2153 GCF_000697945.3 Frankliniella occidentalis | reverse complement strand
CCTTGCGATAGCGGTGCGGCAGGCCGCGGCAAGCGGGGTGGGGCCTCGGCGGCCTCGATGTGCCCGCGGGCACGACATTGTCCGTCGCCGCCTCGTCCGCGTCCTCGGCCTGGTCCGGCGGGGTGGCCGGGGGAGTCGACCCCTCGCTTTCTGCGTCGAGGATCACGGCCCCGGTCTCCTGCACGCCACACGATCCGGAGAACGACACGAGCCCGTCGTTCTGGCTGCAGTCGATCTTTGCCTGCCCTTCGGGGTCGTCGCAGTGGGACACCGCGGCCGCCGCCATGCTCAGGACGGGTAGAGGTCCGGGAGGGGTCTCCGCCTGGACACACCGCCCACCGCGCCGCTACTATGGCCCGCGGATCCCAACCCGTTCCCGTTGGCGACGACGTGGTTCCCCGGCGGCGAGCGGCGTTATCACTGTCCCTCCGCGGTGCA
>NW_026268240.1:1334-1665 GCF_000697945.3 Frankliniella occidentalis | reverse complement strand
GAGGCGGGTAATGGACGCAAGTTGTTACGGATATGTTGAAGACTAACGCAAAGAAGCCCGCCCGGCCCCATCCCTAAGGACTTAGCCACAAAGGTGAAACGGGCGGTACAGAAAAGGCGCCACCACAGAAAAGAGAACGGGAGCGGAGCAGACCAAATTCCTCGAAACGCAAAATACGGAGTGGGCAGCGCTATGATGCTGGATCCAAAGCGTTTCTATGCGGGGAGCGGGCGCACAGCAACGCCACAGCAACGCGAGCAGTGCTGCCGGACCTGGGTGGGGGGCGGTAGGGGAGGATGAAGGGGCCGCTCGGAGAGCTGAGCGCACGACG
>NW_026268240.1:428-844 GCF_000697945.3 Frankliniella occidentalis | reverse complement strand
GTGCCAAACTTACGCAATGGACGGGCAAGTAGCCGCCCAGGCCGCAGCCACCCCAGCTCCAGGACCTTGCCCGCCCCGGGGCGAGCAGGGTCGGGACCTCCAGGGCGTGCGGCAGGCTCGGCCGCCAGCCAAAGCCCCCTCCCGCCTTGCGATAGCGGTGCGGCAGGCCGCGGCAAGCGGGGTGGTGGGGCTTCGGCGGCCTCGGTGCATCGCTGCACCAAACTTACGATCAAGCCTATTGAGGCACAGCTCAGCATAGTGCCTTTCTGTGAAGTGCAAAAATGCAAAGTCTTTTAACTTCTTCACTTTCTCAATCGCACTTCCAGGCACTTTTGCCACCCTAATAATAATGTCCCTTATAGTCGACTCTGGAGTGCTCAACATGAGGTTGCGCATGTAGACAACTCTGACCTGAG
>NW_026268240.1:0-378 GCF_000697945.3 Frankliniella occidentalis | reverse complement strand
CCGCCACCCTCTGTCAGTCTATGGAACATCGTGGTTTTCAGCAGACAAAAAGAGGCATCCCGAACTCAGTGTCCGCGGACCGATCCTGGACGTTGAAGGGGCGTCGGAAGTTCTAGGAGCCTCCCGCGCGCCTCGCCCATGGATGTAGAATAGAAGCTAAGTTGGCCTCGCCTGCCTCTACACGGAGCAATCACCCCCATCCCCCCAGGACCAGGACACTCCCACTGGAACATGGGGTTGCGACACAAGACACTACCCCTGACCCCCCCCCACACACACACACACACACACACAGGAGCATATCTCTCTGCAATAAAGCACTGAGAGGGAGAAAGGCGTAACTGGGGGGGGGGGGCGTTAAGTGTGAAGTGAGACTGG
>NW_026268239.1:27377-28039 GCF_000697945.3 Frankliniella occidentalis | reverse complement strand
GCAGTCATGTCATTACAATAAACGGTTGGCTGATGGCGGAAACGTGACCGCGTCATGTGCGGAGCGCTTGCAGAATTCAATCCGCGCCGCCACTCCAGTCCGGGAGCGCCTCCAGCCAGGCCCCGACCCGCCTGCCGGCCGACCGGCGCCCCGACCGGCCGGCCCGTTTGGTCTGCACCCGCGTCCGCGCTGCTGGTGGACGGGCCGGAGCGCCTGTCCGGGGCCGCCCGCCCTCAGCCCGGCCGCGCCCCGTTGCCTACCCGGAGCGCCTGTCCTCGGCCGGGTAGGCCGCCCGGTGCACGCGCGCGCCCGCCAGCGCGCTGTGTTGCCTACCGGCCGGGCGGCCCCGAGACACGCCATCAGGCCCCATTAGGGCCCGCTCGGCCCGCCGCCTCGGGGCCCGCCGCCTCGGGGTGTCGGCCGCTCGTAAAACCTTCAGAGAGCGACAGAAGCAGCGACGCAAACGCCAGGAGCGCGCGGGCGCATTTTATGTGGATTTGGTCGATAGATAAGCGCCGGCAAAAGCCTATTTGGGAGGCGGATCGGGAGCAGTTCGCTCTCATTTTATAACGCTTTGCCCGGCGAAAGAATACAAGCGCGGCGGCGGCGGCGCGTCCCCCGAGCCCCCGGGCGGGGAGCCGTTACGGCAGACGACAGGGCCC
>NW_026268239.1:22047-22537 GCF_000697945.3 Frankliniella occidentalis | reverse complement strand
AATTTGTTTGTAACTTACAAAGGATCTAAAGCAGCCATATTACGAACGATTTTCCTTCATATTACGAACACCCCCCATTCGTAATACGAAAAGCCCCGTTTGTAATACATACCAGGCTCTTCATAGTACAAACAATTTGTTTGTAATACAAATACTCCAAATCATTTGTACGTTACGAAGAGCAGTTGTTCGTAAGGGACTTACAGTGTTGCTTTTTGCTGATCTCTGCATACTTGACTTTGGAGGCCTCCCACTCTCCTTATCTATATGTCGGTCTGAAATTATTGTTACTATAGGTGAACAATCATCGTGCAAACTACAACTGGACAAAAATTGAATAAGTGCGAAAACTCAGGTGGGGTCGTGATTTTAATCTATTGCTAAACCCAGTTAGGAATATGTCCGTTTTCACGCTGCGCTCACGCCGTGGTGCGCGGAGGCGGCCTCGGGACCGACGGTACATACTGATAGAGTACTTGTCGTCCCGGCG
>NW_026268239.1:16422-17274 GCF_000697945.3 Frankliniella occidentalis | reverse complement strand
CCCGCCCGCCGCGCCACGTCACGCCAGCAGCCCGTCTTTGAGGAATGCCCGCCGAGTCCAACAATACGTCCAGTTTTGGCGCCACGACCTGTCCGTGTCCGGCCGGCCGGCTGTCGTCCCGATGGCGGCGGGATGACGGACTGACTCGCTGCCGCCTGAAAGGAGCCGCCACCGCAGTGTTTTCTCTCCCGGGGGCTGCGGCTGCCCCCCGGCCCCCTCCTTCCCCTCCCGGGTGTACTCCGCTCGGCAGCGTCCAGCCCGCGCGGCTGTGCATGCATTCCCAGGTGATTTGGTGCCGCACATATGGCCCATATATGGTACCATATATAGGCCATATGTGATACCTCATATATGGTCCATATATAGTATAATATATGACCACATGTGGGGCAATATATTCAAACATGTGGGCCCATATATGCTTATATGGATCATATATGAGGTATCACATATGGCCCATATATGGTACCATATATGGGCCATATGTGATACCTCATATATGGTCCATATATAGTATAATATATGACCACATGTGGGACAATATATTCAAACATGTGGGCCCATATATGCTTATATGTTTACAAATATATGACAACATGTGACTCTTCAGCAACCTCCGGGCTTCTATGTCCTGAGGCCTGTGGCGTTTTAAAAACACTTCGTCTACGTCAACTTTTTGCTCTGATCACAATGGTGGTGTTTTCATTGTCATATCTGAAGCCGATCTCGAGATATTGGGAAGGTGTTGGGGGTAATGTTTTTTTACTTCATGAACTGATAGAGCTTATTGTTATGATTTACTACATTCAGCCGTTTTACCCTGCGATTTATAGTTTAGGCGTGGCACCGCTT
>NW_026268239.1:10902-11763 GCF_000697945.3 Frankliniella occidentalis | reverse complement strand
GTACTCGAGCGTGAACCCAGGACTATTTTGAATGTTTTTCAACCCTGGTTTTACCAACGAGTAGACGGTGTTGTGGGGATGGATGTGCAAGCCACTCAGCCGACTCCAGCCGTGTGGGAGGCGGCCGCTGACTGTGGTTCCGCGGTGGGGTGCTGGGCCAGGGCGGCAGTTTCAGGGAAAATCGTGTTTGTGAGCCGCACTCTAAAGTCATCTCTAGGAGGAGGCGCCCTATTCGCCCACCCGGCTAGGCAGCTGTCGAACCGTAAATTACATCGAGTCCAGCGAGCCATTTTGACAAACAGCCTGGGGCGTCTGACTTCCGTTCCGTTAAGCGGCTGAGGCGGGCTGAAGCGGGCTGCTGGAGCGAGTTAGAGCGGGTGAGAGCGGTTACGAACAAGCAAGAGCGAGCAAGAGCGGGCTACAACGGGCTACAGCGAGCTAGAGCAAGAGCATGCTGGATAGTGCGGGCTGGAGTAGGCACTGAAGGGGCAGCTTGTTCAACAAAATTTTGGAATACCTGGTTAGCTTTCTTTAGAATGCCAAAACGCAAAGTCCTGTCGTTTCTACCCAACCGCCTATCTATGCCCAAAAACAGTAGATGTAGGCAATCGACGTGGCATTGCAGTCCCCCCCCCCCCTCGCTTTATCTCAAAGCCCCCTACCCCCTTTCTTCCCTCCTTTTTTTATTACGAGAGAGAATGAGGTCCCCCACAGACACACAAAACTTTTTCCACCAGGACCTTAATCCACGCCAGCGTCCCCGAGTGTGGCGTGTGCGTGCGCATCGGCGACCGAAAACACGAAACGGCACTCTCGCCAAAATGCGATGCGGAGTGCAGCGGGCGCGCGGGGTGGGGTGGG
>NW_026268239.1:5445-6247 GCF_000697945.3 Frankliniella occidentalis | reverse complement strand
AGCGGCCGCTTCGTGTGTATGCGTGGGAGGAGTGACCGTTTCAAATCCAACTGGTTTGGGCAATGCGGTGGCACGAGGGGAAAGGGGGGGGGGGGGTGGTAATCATGCGCCATTCAGCATCCACAGCGGCCAAAGTACCTTGGTCAGCACAAAGTTCTTTTACAGGTGACGCGGCAAGGAGAGGGGACACACTGATAAATAAAGTGTGCAGCTGCCTAGCACTTGTAAGTCTTCACTTTTAGATTCCTGCAAAGTATTTAGATCCTTTGCAACAACTGAGCCATTTACTTGGCAATTAAAAAGTGATAATTTGCAATTACGAACTTACGCTTTGCAGCGTGTTTCATTGCTTCGCAATTGCAAAGCATCTGTTTGTAATTGCAAAGTAAATGCTTCGTAGTTACAAAGGATCAAAATACTTTGCTTTGCAGTTCTGCAAAGCGAACACACAGAGTTCAACTTCAAGTTGAATATTTGCAAGTGTACAACTTGGTAAGTGTGCACTTACAAGTGTGCAACTCCTCGGTTGAGCACTTTCTACACAGTGAGCGTTCCATCTAAGGAAGTGTTCAACCGAGGAGTTGTACACTACTTGCGAGTGCACACCTACCGAGTTAAACACTTGCAAGTGTACGACTACGGAGTTGCACACTTGCAAGTATTTAACTTGCAGTTGCACACGTACAAGTGTTGAGCTGTTGAACACTTAGTTTATCAGTGTGTACGGAGCAATTATTTAATTTCTACGAGGCAATGCTCATTTACACCCTCTGAAAAGTCATGTGGGACGCTGACCCACCAT
>NW_026268239.1:0-505 GCF_000697945.3 Frankliniella occidentalis | reverse complement strand
TGAAAGATATATCTAAGTTATCCTTATACTGCCTGTGGAATGGCAATGACCGACTCATTGCGAGGTGGAAATCACTTGTTCGTCTATTTCGTGATATTTCTCCTGCCATTTCGGCTATTTCTCGCCTATTTCGGTTCGGATTATTTCAGGGTATTTCGCGGTATTTCGGGGGTATTTCGCTGCTATTTCACAGACTATATCGCGTCTATTTCGGGTCTATTTCGCTCTATTTCGCCTTTACTTCGCACTTTTTCGGGGGAAGGTGTACGAACTATTTCGCAAGTGATTTCCCCCTCACTCATTATGCCGCTAGAAAGGTATTACTTTTGTCTTATTGCCATTGGCTTGTCATTGCCACGAAAGGTAGTACTATTGCCTTTGGAGAAACAGTGAGGCTAACCCTGCATAGGTATACAGGGTGGTCCACAGACCCCTTCCTTTATTTTGCTTATACTGTACCGCATGCATGCGTGCGGGCGGGCTTGCCTACTGTCGCTCACCATGG
>NW_026268238.1:16364-20779 GCF_000697945.3 Frankliniella occidentalis | reverse complement strand
CCCCCCCCCTGCCGCCCCTACTTGTTTTCTCAACTGTGAGTCTATAAGAGGACATAGGAAATTATTAACATTAAGAACAACTATGTTGTCTTATTTTTATTAGTTTGAACCCACACATATAAACGGCGCCCAATCAGTTTGTTAAAACTTGTCACAACAATCGTTCTCGAAACAGTACATTGCGACCAGAGGGCCTCATTGCCTTAAACGTCAACCCGGGCATTACAGCTGACCCACAAGAACTTGTCGGACGCCTTCCAGGCGTAGCGGAGGATGCTCTTCTGCTGCCAGCCGCCGTCGCCCTCCTTTAGCCCGTGACAGCCCAGGCTGCACTTCTGGCAGTTGCGGCAGTAGTACCTCGGCGCCAGGATGCGCAGCTCGAGCTCCGGGTTGTTCTTCACCAGGGCTCGCACCGCGCCGTCGTGCAGGAAGGCGTGGCCGCAGACCTTCCTCCGGCCCGGGACGGGCAGCAGCGTGAGGGTGCGCAGGGCCGGCGCCGAGGCGGGGGTGACGGCCCTCGCCAGCGCGTCGAGCACCGCGTTGAGCTTCAGGTGGCGCAGGTCCGGCAGCGACGGCAGGACGGCGCGCAGCGACTGCACGTGCGGGTAGTCGGCGTCCCTCCCGCTCCTGCAGGTTTGGACCTCGTCGATGACGGACAGCGACTGCACGCGCGACGGCCAGTTCCGTCCGGTCAGCGCCGCGACCAGACTGTGGCCGACCGCGGCGGCGCCCGTCGGAACCTTGTAGTGCAGGGTGACGGTGCGCAGGTGCTCGGCGCTGCGCAGGAGCGTCTCCGCCTCGCCGACGTGGTCCTGGGTGCCGGGCGTCACGTAGAGCGTCACGCTGCGGAGCGACGGCGCGGACGCCGCCACGGACGCCAGCCCCGGCATGAGCCCGCAGGACAGCGCGCGGAGGTTGGGCGCGCCGCCGGCGAGCAGGCGCCCCGCCGTGGTGGCGTGCATGTCGACGCCGTCCTCGCCAACGCCGAGCTCGACCTCCTCCAGGGTCGCGGCGTGCGCGGCCAGCACGAACGCGACGAAGGGCTCCGTCTCCTGCACGTGCATGCAGGAGAAGACTTTCGGGGACGACTGGGTAGCTCGGTGCAGGCTGACCGCGATGGGTACAGTGTAGGAGCCGCCTGGAAGGCGGAGCCACTCCAAGCCGCTCGTCGACGCCAGCGTGGCGAACAGCAGGCGGATAGGTCCTGGAGGGGGGCCAGCCTCCACGTAATTCAGCTGGTTGGCGACCGTGGTCGTGGTGGCGTAGACCAGGAGCAGTCGCCTGAGCCGGCCCAGCGCCTCCTGGTTGCGGATCGCCAGGGCGACGACCCCGACGGCGTTGGCAAACAGGGGGCAAAGCTTGATCCTCAGCTCGGGCACGGCGCACTTGGTCGCGACGAACAGGCACTGCATCTCCGTCGTCGAGCGGGTGCTAACGCAGACGTCGATGCGCCTCAAGCACGGCGCCAGGCGCAGCGCCTGGCGCACGCCGCCGCCGCTCGAGAGGTGCCGGTGCCGCCACGCGTCCGGGTGCAGGGCGAGCCCGCCGAGACGCTTGCACACGAGGCGGCAGGCCAGGAGGTCCGGCACGTCCACGAACTGCATCACCATCAGCAGCACGTCGTCCGGCAGGTGCTCCATGACCTGCAAGCCAATGAGTCTCGAGCGTGTGGTCGATCACTGGGAGTGCCGTGCAGATAACGTTACCTTGCATGCGACTGGCCCGGAGTGTGACGATGAGCTGATGTGGCCAGGACTGGAGGCGGAGGCGATCCGGTACCGACCGCGATCCGCTACCACCATCTGCTGAATCTGACCTGGGACCTGGGCTGGGACCTGGGACCTGGGAGCGGAGCAGCTGCTGAAGGCTGAAGTCACGCCCCCCCCCCCTCCCCCAGCAAACCGCCGGGACCCACCTTTGCCGGAGAGAGGCCGGGGACATTCCCCATTGTAACGCGGCCGACTGTACTTTCCCTTCCATCACGGCGGCGGGCGGCGGGGAAAACTAAAACTTGTCTCAGCTGGGCTACCTGCCCTGCTGCGCAACGCGTCACACCGAATTGAATTCTACAATATATTTTTTTTCATCGCGATGTTGCGCGGCTAGGATGAATTTGAAGAAACGAGTCACGTGTGTTCCTCGATGAGCGTTGAAAGACAGTCCGCAAGACTGTCTCCAGAGAGAGCAGAAGTTATCTCTGACTGTCTCTTTCGGACGGCAGGGTGCACCCCCCCCCCCCCTCCCACGTCGTCCTCCTGTAGCACAGCAGGGCACGCCTCACGGTGGTACCCACGGATTTTTGTCAAAATTATGAAACTTTAGTCCAATTCAGAATTTGTCTGACCAGAAGTTGATTAATGATTCCCTAAACAGTTTCAACCAATTTTATTTGTTCTAGAAGCATACTTATCAGATAAGTTCACAAACAGGAAAGTTACTGTAATGTACTAATTCTGTCCAACATGCAAAGCGAGGAGGGCCAACTCAAAAAATACAAAGAATACCAAAAAAATACACAGAAATGCATCAAAATACACGTCAAAAATTCTAGAAAAATACAAAGACAATTCAAGAATTACACTCGGAACGTACACAGAAATACACGAGTTGCCCCCCCCCCTTCCCCCTTGACGCAAAGCCAGTTACTAGCCAACTGGAATCAAGGGCGACTGACTACTATTATTGAAAAGGAGATTATACTTTGTAATGTTGATCCACATTAAATTTTTAGGAAAAATGCGTAAACGGCCGTAACCGTAGCTGAGCCTCACTCCCTTCATGAGCCGGCGAATCAGGCGGATGCAGCGCAGCTCCTGGTGGCAGTGCCGGCGGCACGCCTCGCAGGTGTCGACCTCCAGGCAGACATTGAGACAGCGCACGTGCACCTGGAGCGCGGGGTTGTCGGCCAGGAGGGTGGCCATCGACCTGCTGTGCAGGTACGCATGGCCGCACTGGTCCCGGATCTTCGGCTGCAGCCTGAGGGTGCGGAGTGCCGGCGCCGTGACGGGGGTGACGGCCCCGGCCAGCCCGTCGAGCACGACGGCGCTCAGCTCCAGGTGGTGCAGGTACGCCAATGAGGGCAGGGCGGCGAGCAGCGGCTGCAGGTGCCGGTAGCTCCGCTCCCGCTCAGTGAACTCAGTGATCTCCAGGAATTGCAGGCGGGACGGCAGGGACAGGACGAAGGGTCCGTCGTCTTTGTCGACAGACTCGTAAAACAGGCTCAACGACTCTAGCTGGCCTGCGCGTCCCAGGCACTCGTCCAGCAGGACTCTTTCTCGTCCTCTGACGTAAAGTGAGACTTTCCTGAGCGACTGGCACGCGGCGAGCGCCTGGAGCCCCAGGGGCAGGTTGCACGTCAGCTCGCGTAGGTTGGCCAGGCCGCCGAGCTGCGCCGCAATGAAGTCCGAGGTCTCGCTCCAGCGGGGGAGCGAGACTGTCTCCAGGGTCGCGGCGTGCGCGGCCAGCACGAAGCTGACGAAGGGCTCTGTAGCCGGGTTGAGTTTGGCGAGGAGAGTCTTGATGGACGGGCTGGGTGCCGCCCCGGCCGCCCGGGTGAGTAGGGCTGGAGCAGCCGGGTTCGGAAGCATGTCGAAACTACCAATGTCGAGCTCCTCCAGGCCGGCCGCCGACACCGCCGTCGCTAACAGCTTTGCGTCCATATCCTCAGGTACAAAATAAGAGGCCCCACCCCATAGTTTCAGCCGCCTGAGCCGCCCCAGCGCCGCCTGGTTGCGGATCACAGGACCGGCGTGCTTGAACTCGGCCCAGTCCTTGGTCTCACTGACCATCATCTCCAGGTGGGTCACGGCGCACTTGGTCGTGCTGCAGAGCGCGAGCGGCGGATGGCTCATTTCGTGTGTAAGGTTCAGCTTCCACGTCGTGAGGCAAGGCGCCAAACGCAGGGCCTGAACTTCTTGCCGACTGACTGTGACGTTCCGGCGCCGCCACGCGTCCGGGTGCAAGGCCAGTCCCCCGAGCCGCTTGCACACGAGGCGGCAGGCGAGTAGGTCCGGCACCTCCAGGAACTTCATCACCATGAGCAGCACGTCGGCCGGCAGGTCCGCTAGGAGGGGCTCCATTCCCTGTGAACAACAGTAACACAAGGGAGGGGTTCACTACGGGATAGGCGCTCTGTGGGGACCGACGTGGACATGACACTTGTGCTGAGGTCAGAACGGACAGCACTTGTGTGGTAACGAGTGGTAACCCGATAGACCATCAGAACAGTGCTGTTCGCCCCGCGCTCTCCCTTCCGGATACAGTACCTTGTGTGTAGCGCAGGATCGTGGTTTGCCTGCCGCTAGTCTTGCAGTTGAGCTGGCAGCGATGTGTGCGAGGATGCAGATGGACCGCGACTGATGTCAGATGTCACTCACTCAGTACTCGGCGAACTGCGACTGGACAGGAGAAGGGAC
>NW_026268238.1:14921-16314 GCF_000697945.3 Frankliniella occidentalis | reverse complement strand
ATACAGTACCTTGTGTGTAGCGCAGGATCGTGGTTTGCCTGCCGCTAGTCTTGCAGTTGAGCTGGCAGCGATGTGTGCGAGGATGCAGATGGACCGCGACTGATGTCAGATGTCACTCACTCAGTACTCGGCGAACTGCGACTGGACAGGAGAAGGGACGACAAGGGCGAGGAGGAGCGGCTAAAGGGGCCACAGTCCTACCGACGGGCGCTCGGGAGCCCCGGCCGGCTGCGGCCGATCGGCTCCTGAGCCCCGTGGCCGGCGCCGAGGTCGGGGGTCGGGCGGCCGGGGGAAACCAAGGGCCTAGGGGCTTTGTCACTCAAGTAGAGTTGACGACAGCCTACCTGTTCTGTTAGGCGCCTCCGTAGCTCCGGGGTACCGCATCAGCGTCACAATCAGACGGTCGGAGGTTCGATTCCGGCTCCAAGTTTTCTTTATGTCGCGATTCCTTTACTTTTTTGACGAATAAGACAGGATAGAGCGAGGGATTTTGACTGTAAGCGTTATTTTGTAAAACGTGCAGCATCGATAGGATGGCTCTTGCAACTTGAGATCCGATCGTTTGATACTTCGCATACTGTTTGGCGCCAAGTTGAAATTTGTAAGGAATGTGTGCTCTAGGGAGGAGTGGGGGGAGAGGTCGGATGCTCGCAGCGCTGCACACGGCGTGCACAGTAACTAGTAGGGATCGCGGCCGCGGCTCACCCTGTGGCTTGTGGCTTGTACTGACAAGGACGGAGCACGGTGAGAGGTGAGAGGGTGGGAGCCTCGCCACCTCCCTTCCTGTGGCAGTCGTTTTATATGGGCATTTGTCGGAGAAGAGGGGAAAGCAACACACTTCCACACAATATCATCTGAAATCTAAAAGTGTGACAATGCGACACCTCTGACCTTTGGAAGCAACAATACATTATGCACACGATCGTGCCTGAGGCTGAAGGCTGGGTGAGCCCTATTTCCACGCCCCCCCCCCTTCCCAGCACACCGGAACCCAACCCACCTCTGCCGGGGAGAGGCCGAGGCCGGGGACATTCCCCAGAGTAACGCGGCCGACTGTACTTTCCCTTCCGTCACGACGGCAGGGAAAACTAAAACTTGTGTCAGCTGGGCTACCTGCCCTGCTGCGCAACGCAACGCATCTTTATTACCGAATTGAATTCTACAATATTTTTTTCATCGCGGTGTGCGCGGCCAGGATGAGTTTGAAGAAACGATTCATGTATGTTCGTCGACGAGGGTTTAAAGACAGTCCGTAATTTTGATGTCATGCTTACTTTGGCGTCCTCCTTGGGCAGGGATTTTTGACCCAATTATGAAATTATAGTCCAATATAGAATTTGTCTGATCAGTCTGATCAGAAGTTGATTAATGATTTTCTAAATAGTTTCAATCA
>NW_026268238.1:9935-14871 GCF_000697945.3 Frankliniella occidentalis | reverse complement strand
ATGTAGCGCAGCTCCTGGTGGCAGTGCCGGCGGCACGCCTCGCAGGTGGCGACCTGCAGGCAGACATTGCGCGCGTGCACGTGCACCTGGAGCGCGGGGTTGTCGGCCAGGAGGGTCGCCATCGACCTGCTGTGCAGGTACGCATGGGCGCACGCGATCGGGCCAAGGCCGAGGATCGGCCGCAGCTTTAGGGTGCGCAGCGCCGGCGCCGTGACGGGGGTGACGGCCCCGGCCAGCCCGTCGAGCACGACGGTGGTCAGGCGCAGCTCCAGGTGGTGCAGGGCCGTCAGTGACGGCAGGGCGGCGAGCAGCGGCTGCAGGTGCGGGTAGTCCGAATCCTGTTCGAAAGAGCGGTGGTCGGCGATCACCAGGCACTGTAGGCGGGACCGCGCGGGCAGGGATAGGACGGAGGGACCGTCGTCTTTGTCGACATGCCGGTAAACCAGTTGCAATGCCTCTAGCTGGTCAGCGCGGCGCAGGAACTCCTTGGCGTCCAGCAGGTTTCTGCGTCGTCCTCTCACCCTAAGTACGACTTGCCTGAGCGACTTGCATGCGGCGACCGCCTGCATCTCCGGTAGCGCACCGCACGTCAGCTCGCGCAGGTTGTCCAGGGCGCCGAGCTGCACCGCGATTAAGTCCGAGGTCTTCCAGCTCGAGCTACCGGGGATCATGACTTTCTCCAGGGTCGCGGCGTGTGCGGCTAGAACGAAGCTGACGAAAGGCTCTGTTCCTGGGCTGAGGGTAAAGTTGAGAGCCTTGATGGACGCGCTGGGTGCGGGCCCGGCGAGTAGGGCTGGAGTATCCGGGCTCGGAAGCATGTCGCCGAAACCAATAACGTCGAGCTGCGCCAGGCTGCCCGTCGAAACCGCCGTCGCTAAAAGCTTTGCGTCATGATCGTCAGGTATAGGATAGGACCCATCTATAAAGACTAGTTTCAGTTTCAGCCCCTTGAGCCGTCCCAGCGCCGCCTGGTTGCGGATCACTGGACCGGCGTGCCCGAACTCGACGCAGTCCTTGGTGGTAGCAAACACCATATCCAGCCGGGTCACGGCGCACTTGGTCGCGCAACAGAGCTCGACGGGCGGTCGGTTCAATTCGTGTAAAAGGTTCAGTTTCCACGTCATGAGGCAAGGCGCCAAACGCAGGGCCTGAGTTGCGTGCCGAAGGTCTTTGATGTTCCGGTGCCGCCACGCGTCCGGGTGCAGGGCCAGTCCCCCGAGCCGCTTGCACACGAGGCGGCAGGCGAGTAGGTCCGGCACGTCCAGGAACTGCATCACCATGAGCAGCACGTCGGCCGGCAGGTCCGTTAGAAGGGGCTCCATTCCCTGTGAACAACAGTAAAACAAGGGAGGGGTTCACCACGGGATAGGCGCTATGTCTCGCGGGGGACCGACGTGGACATGACACTTGTGCTGAGGTCAGAACGGACAGCACGTGTGTGGTAACGAGTGGTAACCGGATAGACCATCAGAACAGTGCTGTTCGCCCCGCGCTCTCCCTTCCGGATACAGTACCTTGTGTGTAGCGCAGGTTCGTGGTTTGCCTGCCGCTAGTCTAGTAGTTGAGCTGGCAGCGATGTGTGCGAGGATGCAGATGGACCGCGACTAATGTCTGATGTCACTCACTCAGTACTCGGCGAACTGCGACTGGACAGGACAGGAGAAGGGGAAGGGACGACAAGGACGCGTGGCGCGTAGACTAGGGAGGGGTGGGGGGAGAGGTCGGCTGCTCGCAGCGCTGCACACGGCGTGCAGAGTAACTAGAGGGATCGCGCCTCACCCTGTGGCTTGTACTACAGTCGTCGCAGCATTACTTCTGTCTTCGGGTTTTGGTCACGTGATACCCGAATCGCTTCCGATTGGCTGCGAAGCTATTCGTCTGCCAAGTGACCCAAAACCCGAAGACTGAAGTAATCGCTGCGCCGATTGTAACAAGGACGGAGCACAGTGGAGGGTGGGAGCCTCGCCATCTCCCTTCCTGTGGCAGTCGTTTTATATTATGGGCGCTTGTCGGAGAAGAAGGGAAAGTAACACAACACACTGCCACTCAATATCATCTGAAATCTAAAAGTGTGACAATGCGACACCTCTGACCTTTGGAAGCAACAATAGATTGTGCACACGATCGTGCCTGTGAGGCTGAGGGCTGGGTGAGCTCTTTATCCACGCGGGCGCCCCCCCCCCCCTTCCCAGCACACTGGAACCAACCGCTGCCGGAGAGAGGCCGGGGACATTCCCCAGAGTAACGTGGCCGACTGTACTTTCCCTTCCCTCAACTTAAACATGTGTCAGCCGGGCGCAACGCGTCACAACGAATTCTACAATGTTCTTTACCGCGGTGTGCGCGGCCAGGATGAATTTAAAGAAACGAGCCACGTATGTTCCTCGATGAGCTTTGAGAAAGTGTCTTTTTAGACAGTCCCAACGACGGGACTAGTAGTATAATATAAAAAACTAAACTAAACTAAACTGTCTCTTTCGGACGGCTAGGTGCCCCCCCCCCCCACGTCGTCCTTCTGTAGCATAGGGCGATTGCCTCAAGTGGCGCCCAGGATTTTTTCACAAAATTATGACACTAAAGCCCAATATATATTTTGTCTGACGGTCGTCACATTCCACAGCTAGCCCAGAAGTTGATTAATGATTTCCTTAATATTGTCAATCAATTTTATTTGTCAAAACACGTCATGATTTACAAGCAGCATAGTTAGCATAGCCCTCGATCAATAGAGAAGCCTACTTAAAAAATAAGGGCACAAACAGGAAAGTTGCTGTAATGTACGAATTCTGCCCATCACTCAAAGCCAGTGACTAGCCAACCGAAATCAAGAGCGACTACCATTATTGAAAAGGAGATTATATCTTGTAATATTGATCCACAGGTATTCCTGTGGGGTGAGGACACTGTTGCAGTCGTAGCTGAGCTTCTCTCCCTTCATGAGCCAGCGAATGCAGCGCAGCTCCTGATGGCAGTGCCGTTGGCAGGCCTCGCAGGTGTCGACCTCCAGGCAGACATTGCGCCCGCAGACGTGCACCTGGAGCGCGGGGTTGTCGGCCAGGAGGGTCGCCATCGACCTGCTGTGCAGGTACGCATGGGCGCACGGTGTCCGGCCCTGGACGGGCCGCAGCTTTAGGGTGCGCAGCGCCGGCGCCGTGACGGCGGTGACGGCCCCGGCCAGCCCGTCGAGCACGGCGTTCAGCTCCAGGTGGTGCAGGGCCGTCAGTGAGGGCAGGGCGGCCAGCAGCGGCTGCAGGTGCGGGTAGTCCGAGTCCCGCTGAAAGGGGCGGTCGTCGGCGATCACCAGGCGCTGAAGGCGGGGCCGCGCAGGCAGGGACAGGACGAAGTGGCCGACGTCGTTGTCGACAGGGTCGTACCCCAGGCGCACCGACTCTAGCTGGTCTGCGCGGCGCAGGAACTCCTCGGCGTCCAGCAGGATTCTGCGTCGCGCCTCGTCCTCGGGGCCGGGAGTGAAGCCACAGACACAAAGTGAGAAGTGCCTGAGCGTCTTGCACGCGGCGACCGCCTGAAGCCCGGGCAGCGGCTCGCACTTCAGCTCGTGCAGGTTGCGAAGGCCGCCGAGCTGCGCCGCGATGGAGTCCGAGAGCTTCCTGCCCCAGGTACCGTGGAACGTGACTTTCTCCAGGGTCGCGGCGTGCGCGGCCAGCACGAAGCTGACGAAGGGCTCTGTAGCCGGAGTGAGGGTGACGAGGAGAGTCTTGACGGACGGGCTGGGCGCGGGCCCGGCGAGTAGGGCCGGGGTTGCAGGGCTCGGAAGCTTGCCGGCGAAGCCACCGATGGCGAGGTTCTCTAGGCCGCCGGTCGACACCGCCGTCGCTAACAGCTTTGCGTCCTCGTCGTCGGGTATACGATAGAACCTATCCAGCAAGAGCAGCCGCAGCCCCCTGAGCCTTCCCAGCGCCGCTTGGTTGCGGATCACTCGATCGGCGAGCTCGAACACGTCGGATTCTTTGGGCAATATGATACTCAGCTGGGTCACGGCGCACTTGGTCGCGCTGCAGAGCGCGGGCGGCGGTCGGCTCCCCTGGCACACGAGGTTCAGTTCCCACAGCATGAGGCAAGGCGCCAAACGCAGGGCCAGCGGTGTGTGCCGGTCGCCGTGGAGGTGCCGGTGCCGCCACGCGTCCGGGTGCAGGGCGAGTCCCCCGAGCCGCTTGCACACGAGGCGGCACGCGAGCAGGTCCGGCACGTCCACATGCTGCATGACGCCGAGCAGCACGTCGGTGGGCAGGTCCGTCAGAGAAAGCTCCATTGTCTGTAATCAGCGGCAGGAGAAGAGAGGCGTTAAACTACGGGAGGCACGATGTCTCGCGGGGGACCGACGTGGACGTGAAACTTGTGCTGAAGTCAGAACAGACAGCACTTGTAAACGAGTGGCAACGGGACATCATAGCGCGGGGTATGCACAGCTTGCTCAGAGTGGCGGAGCGTAGCGGGAACCAAAACAAAGCAGGAAGCAACTAAAGAAAACTACGCTATACATCCAGAAATTAGTACTATTTGCGACTATGTGACAAGGTTTCAATCAATGTGCAGCCTTTATACACACCTCTATGCATTCACATAGCACTTCTAGGAAAGAACTTAAACCGCGCTATAAAGCATTTCTTGTAGGTTATGGTGCTCTGTTTGTTTTGGTTCCCGCTACGCTCCGCCACTCTGCTCAGAGTCTCTGAGCAAGTTGTCCATCAGAACAGTGCTGTTCGCCCTGCCCCCTCTCTACGGATACAGTACCTTGCGTAGTGCAGGAGCGGAGGATCGTGTTTTGTCCGCCGTCGTCTAATACAGTAGT
This sequence comes from Frankliniella occidentalis, assembly GCF_000697945.3. NCBI lineage: Eukaryota > Metazoa > Arthropoda > Insecta > Thysanoptera > Thripidae > Frankliniella > Frankliniella occidentalis. The sequence continues at coordinate 10,061 of NW_026268238.1, read as the reverse complement.
TGAGCTGAGCTGAGAGCTGAGGCGGCGGCGGCGATGTGTGCGAGGCGAGGCTGCAGGCCAGACCGTGCCGAGCCGCTTCTAACGTAGCGAACGACGAGCGGCGCGTAGGCCAGAAGGGGGGGGGGG
>NW_026268238.1:7569-9885 GCF_000697945.3 Frankliniella occidentalis | reverse complement strand
GGGGGGGGGGGCTGAGGCGTGAGGCGACGCAGAGCTCGGATGCTTGCACAGCGCCTACAGCGCTGCAGACGGCGTGCAGAGGAACTGGAGGGATCGCGGTCCTCTGTCTACCCCGCTCCGCGGCTTGCGCCGAGGGAGGGAGAGAGGGAGCCATCTCCCTCCTTGGTCCAAACCTTTACGGTTGCTAGGCGGTCCAGCCAGGGCCATTCCCCGAGCCTTTCGCCGCGTCGCCAACGGCCGATGGAGGCCACGATCACGATGTAGCGAGTCTGTACAACTGGACTCGTATCGTGGCCACGTTGTCGCCGGTGCCACAAAAGTGGCTGTTGTTGCGATTGTCTTACAGTGTGGCTACCTTTGGACCGTCGCGGGGGCTGCCTACGTGGCGTGGTCACGCGGTCGTCGTTTTGTATGGGCGTTTGTCGGGAAAGAAAGGAAAATAATCATTTCCAAAGCACGGACGAGCATTATTTATTCAACATTTTTTTTAGTAAAGGAAGGTTTTGAAAAATCAAACCAGGCACCCTGTATGCACCAAAAAATAAGTATTTTGACACCCTAGTAGATGGCATTTGGTAGAAATAAAACACAAAAGGAGCGCTAATGCAGGACAAAGCACGAGTTGGTGAAACGTACAGAACATAAGACGGCATTCCTTTCATACTTCCACACAATAACATCTGAAATCTAAGTGTGACAATGTCACACCTTTGAAAGCAAAAATACATTCTACGCACAATCGTCGCGGCGTGTTGAGGAACGGCCCAAAGTTGTAGCATAAATGTATTACACATGGATCCACGTGCACTCGAGGGAACCTTCCCTGTTCCACTCGTTGTCATTGTGAGACTGACCAGTGTGTACGTCCGGTGAGGGACACTCGTCGTGGTCATGCGCGAAAAGGCCTATCTTCCGAAACCCTCCCCCCTCACGCCAATTGACTTCTTGGTGACAGACCGCTAGGCATGCCCCGCAGTTTTGGAGCACGCACTTGGGATAGTACCCGAGCAGAATGTGGAGCGAGGTGTTCGCGGCGAGGGTCGCCTTGACCTCGGTCTTGTGTATCCAGGGGTGGGGGCACCGCGTCCAGCTCTTAAACTCCAGCCTCCTCAAGGCCGGCGCCGTGGCGGGGGTGATGCTCAGGAGCAGCTTGTCGGCGTCGGGCGTAACTTCAGACAAGTCCAGGTGGCGTAGGGCGGGCAGCGATGGCAGCGCGCGGACCAGCGGGTCCATGTCCCCGAGCCAACCTAAAGATAGTCGCTCGAGCTGGGATTGGCCGGACGAAGCCAAGGCGTCGACCAGCGCCGCGATCTCATCGGCCTCACCGAATGGCAAAAAGACGCGCCGAAGCTGGTTGGCTCGGCGAAAGAACTCCGCGACCGCCTCGAGTTCGACGTTCATCTCCCCCAGGGAAATGCAGACGTCTCTGAGCGTCCTGCACGCCGCCACGGCTTCGAGGCCTCCAATCGAGTCGTTGCACCGCAGTCTTTGCAGTCTCGGCAAGGCGGCCAACAGGGCCGCCGTCGCCGTCTCCTTGATGTAGAAACCAGAGGCGAAGTCGACCTTCTCCAGCGTAGCCGCGTGCGCAATCAGAATGGCGTGCGCAAAGCATACCGAGTACTTGTCCACCGCGCACCGGAAGTTCTTGAGCGACGGCCTGGGCGGCCCTAGTAGAACGGGGTGTGAGGTTTTTGGCAGCTGGCCAAAGACTTCGAGCGACTCCAGGTCGGAACACGACACAACCGTCCTCAGCAGCTCGGCGTTTGTCGTCTTCGACCCGACCTTCGAACAATGAAGCTCAAGCCTCCTGAGGCGGCCGTATGACTCCTGGTTGCGCACGGCCGTGGCGTACTGCGCAGCGTTAAAGACCTCCTTCTTGTCGGCCCGAAGGATCAAACCTGCTGCGGCGCACCTGGTCGCGGACGCCGCCAGGGTCGGAACTTGGCCCGACACGGTCAGCGTGTCGAGACACGGGGCCAGGCGCAGCACCGCGCCCGCGCGGGGGTGGTCGTCGCGGAGGGACCGGTGGCGCCAGACGTCCCGATGCAGGGCTAGGCCGCAGAGCCTCTTGCACACGAGGCGGCAGGCAAGGACATCCTCCACGGACACGTACTGCAGCACCATCACGAGCACGTCGTCCGGGAGCTGCTCCAGGGTCAGCACAGACGTCTCCACGGGATCCATGATAGCAGAACGTAAACTGCGGCCTAGAAACACGGAGGGACCTTACGTTAAACTTTACCACACGAAACACTACTGCTCCTCTGTGTACGGTATGCTAGGCCTACCTTGGCGGTTAAGTAATCTGGGTGGATG
>NW_026268238.1:2426-7293 GCF_000697945.3 Frankliniella occidentalis | reverse complement strand
ATTTGAAACATCAAACCAGGCACCCTATATGCACCAAAAAAACAAGTACATTTTGTCCCCCTTGTAGAAGGCATTTGTTAGAAGTAAAACACAAAAGGAGCGATAACGAAGGTCATAGCACGAGTTGGTTAAAAGTACAGAACATAAGAGGGCATCTTTTACACACTTCCACACAATATTATTTGAAATCCAAGTGTGACAATGTGACTCCTTTGAAAGCAAAATCGTTGCGGCGTGTTGAGGAACAGCCCAAGTTATAGCATTATTACAGTATTACATGTATTACACATGGATCCACGTGCACTCGAACTCGAGGGACCCTCGCCAGTCCCACTCGTTGTCATTGTGGGTGTGGGAATGAGCAGTGTGCACGTCCGGTGACGGACACTCATCGTGCTCATGCGCGAAGAGGCCTATCTTCCTAAACCACCCCCCTTTACGCCTATTGACTTGTTGGTGACAGACCGCCAGACATGCCTTGCAGTTTCGGCGTACGCATGGGGGAACCTGCTTTGGATAATACCCGAGCAGAATGTGGAGCGAGGTGTTCGCGGCGAGGGTCGCCTTGACCTCGGCCTTGTGTATCCAGGGGTGGGGGCACCACGACAAGCCCCTAAACTCCAGCCTCCTCAAGGCCGGGGCCGTGGCAGGGGTGATGCTCAGGAGCAGCTCTTCGGCGTAGGGCTTAAAATCAGAAAAGTCCAGGTGGCGCAGGGCGGGCAGCGCGGGCAGCGCGCGGACCGGCCGGCGCAAGGATAGTCGCTCGAGGTGTGACCGCCCGGACGAGGCCAGGGCACCGACCAGCACAGCGATGTCGTCGTCCGCACCGCATGGCAGGTAGACGCGCCGAAGTTGGTTGGCTCGCCGAAAGAACTCCGCAACCGCCTCGACTTTGACGTTCGCGTTCGCGTACCCTACACGAACACGAATGCAGATGTCTGTGAGCGTCCTGCACGCCGCCACGGCCTCCAGGTCTCCAATCGAGTCGTTGCACCGCAGTCTTTGGAGTCTCGGCAGGGCAGCCAACAGGGCCGCCGTCGCCGTCTCCTTGACGTCGAAATCCGAGGAGAACTTCGAGGCGAAGTCGACCTTCTCCAGCGTAGCCGCGTGCACAGTAAGTATGGTGTGCACAAAGGATTGCGAATTCTCGTCGACCACACACCGGAAGTTCTTGAGCGACGCCCTGGGTGGCCGTTGTAGAACGGGGTGTGAGGTTTTTGGCAGTTTGCCAAAGACTTCGAGCGACTCCAGGGTGGAACACGATACAACCGTCCTCAGCAGCTCGGCGTTTGTAGTCTCAGTCTTCCATACGACGTCCGGACATTGAAGCTCAAGCCTCCTGAGGCGGCCATAGGACTCCTGGTTGCGCACGGCCGTGGCGTACTCCGCAGCGTTAAAGAGCTCTTCCTCGTCCTCGTTGGCCCAAAGTATCAAACCTGCCGCGGCGCACCTGGTCGTGGACGCCGCAGTCAGAACTTCGCCCAACACGGTCAGCGTGTCGAGGCACGGGGCCAGGCGCAGCACCGCCCCCGCGCGGGGGTGGTTGTCTTTGAGGGATCGGTGGCGCCAGACGTCCCAGTGCAGGGCCAGGCCGCAGAGCCTCTTGCACACGAGGCGGCAGGCGAGGACGTCGTCCACGGACACGTACTGCAGCACCATCACGAGCACGTCGTCCGGGAGCTGCTCCAGGGTCAGCACAGACGTCTCCACAGGATCCATGATAGCAGAACGTAAACTGCGGCCTAGAAACACGGAGGGACCTTACGTTAAACTTTACCACACGAAACACTTTTTGCTCCTGTAAGTACGGCGGACTTGGCCTACCTTGGCGGTTGAAGTAAGCTGGGTGGATGGGCAGACGCTTGCTTGACCTGGAGCACCCGGAGCTGATGACCTGACTAGCACCAAAGGCACACTGCGACTGCGCTCCTCAATCCTCAACGAGCTGGGCTGGGGCCTGGGACAGTCCCAGTGGAACTGTACCGAGTAGTACCGAACCAAGTGCACGGTTTCCTTCGGCCAGCACGAAGGCGGTGTGCTCTTCCTCTACGTGGGTCGGCGCACGAGTGAGTGATAACCGGATCCTGTTGTTCGCCGGTTCGGCCCTCTCGGCAGGCTGAGGGAAACCCGTCCCGTGTTACGTCCGTGCCTCGGAGCCCCGGCCGGGTACTTGCAGCGCGCGCTGCGGTGGCTACCTGCCTGCCTCTGAGGGCGACCGAGGGGCGTCCCCGGCCCGCAGCGGTTTATTCCAAACAAGCACGGTGTTTATACCGGGTTGTTCGGAGAAAACGCAGGAGCGGGCGGGTCTGCTTGCCTACCTTAGGGGCCATGGCGCCACACTGGCAGGAGCGGGTAGGCAAACCGGCGCGCTCCTGCGTCCGTTTTGAATCATCCGGTGCGGTCTACACCGTGGCAACAAGTTGCTTTATGTCGCATCGATTGCCTGCCTGTTAGCTGCCTAGAGAGTTTCTCGACTTTGCACTGGAAAAGCAAGTCTGTGTGTGGCGCACACTTGAAGGTGTGTGAATGCCCGTTCGTACACTTGGGGGAGTAAAGATATGTGAATTTTCCTGAATGTCCCTTCATATGGGTACGTACAAATAGCGTTCACACACCTACAAGTCTGCGACATTCACACACTCGGGTAACACTTCTCTCCCATAAAGCGATCAGAATTGTGAAATTAAAAGAAAGTCGATTCAATTAGTTAGGAATTTATTGCGACATTACTGAAATGAATTCGGCATGGCAGCTGACAAAACACGCGTCTAGAGTACCTCTACAAGTGCTCGAGCGCTAGATTTTCACACCGCTGGCACCAGATATCGACCCCGGGGAGCATTCGCCGCATCGCGACAAGCTGCTCCGCGCCGACTTTTTTGCCGTGGCTAGATCCTCTCGTCAAAGTAACCTTCATTAGCGCCCTGGAGGCGCACGGCTCCAGTGCCAGAGACTGTAGGTCGCTTAGAGATGTCGGCCACCAACTCGTCCTCGACGTGTGAACCATCAGCTCCCGCCTCGTCAGCGAGTGTGCGTTGGCCTCCAGCAGAGACTTGAGCGTGTCGCGGGGGAGGACCTTCACACTGAGCCAGTCCAGGCAGCAGGAGCCTGGTGGAAGTGCGGGCAGCTCGACGCCCCGTTTGTTCAAATTGTCACAAAGGGGCGCACCATTATGAGCACATTCCACCTGCAGCCTCTGCAGCTGCGGCATGGCGGGGATCGCGTGCATGTGTTTCGGGCGGGGGTTGAACACACTCAGCTTCTCCACGGTGGGTGCGGCGCTCTTTAGCAGTTTCAGGCTCCACTCGGGGTCAATGTGGCAGTACACACCGGCCAGCTCCCTTACCTGAAGAACAAGCAGGCCCGCCCTTCCGCCACGGCGGCGATGGTCGGGCCTGCGGCCCGACCATTTCTGTCACGCGATTTGCTAAAGAACATGATCGAATGATGTAGCGGTCCTTCGGCCCGCTTAAACCCGTCGTCTTTGAGTTTGCCCCAAAGACTCGAGAAAGGGATGTAACGGTGAAGCACCGCGACTACAACCCACCCCTCTGCTTAGAAAACGTTTTTTGGGGGTGCGGGGAGAGTTTCCTTTCTATTTTGCGGTTTTTAGGCCTTTTTCTACAACTTATTGTTCACTATGGCAATTTTTAGCTTATTTTCGTCAAAAAAGACCCTCTAGCGCGTAAACGGTTAGAGATAGAGCAAAACGGACGAAATTTTCGCCCACAGGGCTCTACTTTCACTAGTTACCCCTTTGAAGAACATGTAAAAAAAAAAAAACTTTTGGGGAGAATTTTTGAACCTTGGATACCCCCATTCACACCCTTAGGGGTGGTTGCCAGGATTTGCCGTAGGCGTTTCGTTCTCTAGGAGTGGACCTTAAGCTACTCTGAAAATTTCAATTCTCTAGCACATCTCCTTCTAGTGGAACAGACAGACACACAGACAGACAGACACACACGAGGTCGTTTGCATAAGCCCGCTGGATAGCTTTTTCAAAGCAGAAGGGCGGGCTAAAAATAAAGAGTCACTTTAGCGTGCTGCAAGCTCAGCGATAGCAAACGTGTTCTTCTTCTTTCGTTTCGGACGTACGCAATACTGACAGTGTCCTAGCTAAGTAATCGCACTTACCCCTTTCGCCTCTTGGAGGGTGGCCGCCCCCTCCTCGCTGATGAGTTCGCCATCTAGGCTGACTAATTCAGACACATCCATCCATTGAGAGGTGGCTTTTGATACGTCATGCGAGGGTTCTCGCAGTACGGCCGGCTCGTTTTGCTCCTGTTTGTGAGGCTTTACAGTTTGACTGTGTGCACACGCATTCGCCTCACGCAAGACGGGCCGCTCTCCTCCAGTCGATGGTCCTTGTGTGGCAGGTATCCCCCTTATCCCCCTCTCCCCCTTTCCCGATTTCGCTTAGCGAGCGCAGTGTTGTCGTGCTGGCAATAAATTGGAAAAATTTAGAACAACTATGCTTTCTGATTTTATTAATTTGAACCAATACAACCAACAATCGGTATGCTACAATTGTCAATCATTCATGAAACAGTATACATTGCGACCTGCGGGCATTGCCTTACACGCCATAGGGAATTGGAGCAGACCAATAATAATTTATCAGAGGCGATCCAGTTGTGTGGGGTGCTTTCCTTCTGCCAACCGCTGTCACGTCACCGTATCTCATGACAGCCCAAGTGGCACGCCTGGCAAGTGGGAGACGTGTAGCACCACGACGCTTCTAAGCAGAGCTCGAGCGCGGGGTTGTCCGCCACCAGAGATAGGACCGACCTGCTGTGCAGGAAGTAAGGCGTGACCGCACACGTTCCCCCGGCCCGCGACGCTCAGCAGCCTGAGGGTGCGCAGCGCC
>NW_026268238.1:0-1822 GCF_000697945.3 Frankliniella occidentalis | reverse complement strand
TTGTCTGACAGTGGCTACTTTTGGTCCGTCGTGTGGGCTGCCCACCGAGGCGCCGTAGTGAGTGTGTTCATGCGGCCGTCGTTTTGTAGGGGCGTTTGTCGGAAAAGAAGGGAAAATAACGCGTTTCCAAAGTGCGGAGGAGCATTATTTATTCAACATTTTGGTAAAGGAACATTTGAAACATCAAACCAGGCACCCTATATGCACCAAAAAACAAGTACATTTTGTCCCCCTAGTAGAAGGCATTTGTTAGAAGTAAAACAGAAAAGGAGCGCTAACGGAGGTCAGAGCACGAGTTGGTTAAAAGTACAGAACATAAGAGGGCATCCCTTACATACTTCCACACAAAATTATATGAAATCTAAGTGTGACAATGTGACACCTAAAGCAAGAATCGTTGCGGCGTGTTGAGGAACAGCCCAAGTTGTAGCATAAATGTATTACACATGGATCCACGTGCACTCGATCAGGGGCATTTTCCTGTTCCGCCAGTTCCACTGGCAGTCATTGTGAGGATGATCAGTGTGTACGTCCGGTGAGGGACACGCATCGTGATCATGCGCGAAGAGGCCTATCTTCCTAACCCGTCCCCTCTCACGCCAATTGACTTGTTGGTGACAGACCGCCAGACATGCCTCGCAGTTTTCTAGGAATTGGCATCGGGGAATGTGCTCTGGACAATAGCCGAGCAGAATGTGGAGCGAGGTGTTCGCGGCGAGGGTCGCCTTGACCTCGGCCCTGTGTATCCAGAAGTGGGGGCACCACGACGAGGTCCTTAACTGCAGCCTCCTCAAGGCCGGGGCCGTGGCGGGGGTGATGCTCAGGAGCAGCTTGTCGGCGTCGAGCGTAAGACAATAAAAGTCCAGGTGGCGCAGGGCGGGCAGCGCGGGCAGCGCGCGGATCAGCCGGCCCAAGGATAGGCGCTCGAGCTGTGACCGCCCGGACGAGGCCAGAGCATCGACCAGCACCGCGATGTCGTCGCCATTACCGCATGGCAGGTAGACGCGCCGAAGTTGGTTGGCGCGCCGAAAGAATTCCGCAATTGGCTCGAGTTCGACGTTCGTTTCCCTAAGGAGAATGCAGATGTCCCTGAGCGTCCTGCACGCCGCCACGGCCTCCAGGCCTCCAATCCAGTCGTTGCAGCGCAGTCTTTGGAGTCTCGGCAAGGCGGCCAACAGGGCCGCCGTCGCCGTCTCCTTGATGTAGAAACCCGAGGCAAAGTCGACCTTCTCCAGCGTAGCCGCGTGCGCAATCAGAATGGCGTGCGCAAAGCATACCGAGTACTTGTCCACCGCACAACGGAAGTTCTTGAGCGACGGCCTGGGCGGCCCTTGTAGAACGGGGTGTGAGGTTTTTGGCAGCTGGCCACAGACTTCGAGCAACTCCAGGTCGGAACACGATACAACCGTCCTCAGCAGCTCGACGTTCGAACAACGAAAATGAAGCCTCCTGAGGCGGCCGTAGGACTCCTGGTTGCGCACGGCCGTGGCGTACTCCGCAGCGTTAAAGATCTCTTCCTCTACGGCCCAAAGGATCAAACCTGCTGCGGCGCACCTGGTCGAGGTCGCCGCCAGGGTCGGTACTTGGCCCGACACGGTCAGCGTGTCGAGGCACTGGGCCAGGCGCAGCACCGCGCCCGCGCGGGGGTGGTCGTCGCGGAGGGACCGGTGGCGCCAGACGTCCCGGTGCAGGGCCAGGGCGCAGAGCCTCTTGCACACGAGGCGGCAGGCGAGGACGTCCTCCACGGACACGTACTGCAGCACCATCACGAGCACGTCGTCCGGGAGCTGCTCCAGGGTCAGCACAGACATCTCCACAGGAT
>NW_026268237.1:18274-18929 GCF_000697945.3 Frankliniella occidentalis | reverse complement strand
ACGACTGTTAAACTTTGTGTCAGCCGGATTACGGATTACTCGGATTACCCCCGGAGTGTCCTCCGGGTTACGTTGCTTTTTCTCTAGGATTACCCCGTATTACGCTAACATTTTCCCGGATTACCCCGGATTTTTTAGAATTCCCTCGGATTACCCCTACCGGATTACCTTAGTCGTTTCCCCCTCGGACGCAGGTGCGCGCGGGTTTGCCTACCCAAGGGGCTATGGCGCCTTACGGGCAGATCGGGTAGGCACACCCGCCTGCACCTGCGTCCTCTCTGAATCACCCGGTACGCCTATACGCGGGCGATAGAGCCTGCGCCTGGCCCCCTCCAGTCGCATTGCAGAACGCACGGCGGGCCGGCCGGGCCTACACACGCGCGGGTCGCACGTGGGGCCACGTGTGTGGACTCTCGGCTGCTTGTGGACCGGGGGGACGGGCCGGGCGGGTCAGGCCGGCCAGCGAGCAGCGGGCGCCATCAGCGAGCGGGCGCCTGGGCCTCGGCCTGGGCTACCAGCAGCGGCGGCGCGGTATAATTTGAACCAGCAATCGCATGACAAAGTAAGCGACGTGACGGCGGACCGCGCGCCGCGAGCCGACCCACAAATCACGTACGGCATCCCTCCCCACGTGCCGGCCCGGCCGCTCGGGCGG
>NW_026268237.1:15823-16644 GCF_000697945.3 Frankliniella occidentalis | reverse complement strand
ACTTTTCTTTTATCTATAATTTTACAATTTAAAATTGTAATTTTTCAAACACACATGGAAAATTTTATTTGTATTGGAAGTATTTCGCACAGTGTTTTAATTCCTTTGTGAACACCGGAAACCCAGCTTTGCGAACGCCACAGACTTTTAGGTGTGTGTATGCCATTCGTACACATAGAGGAACAAGTGTGTACGAATTGGTACACTACGAGTGGGTATCCACACACGTACTACGAGTGGGCATTTCTCAACCCTTGCGTTTCCAGTGAAGACAGTACACCCTAACCTTGTGAGGGTGTGTACTAAAAGTACACTTTATGAGGAAAACTACACGAAAACTTCCCTCGAAAGTTAACTGCGTCGAAAAAACTAGCAGTTTTTTGATACTCTTAGATGAGGAATAGAGCACTTCGGCGATATAGTACCAAGTCAAGTTCGTTCCATACCCGGGGTGCGACTCGACACTTTTGGTTTTGCCGCACGGGGTCGGTGCGGTGCAGCTGACCCACCCTTACCTGGCGCGTGAGGACGCGAGCGAGGGCGCGGCGAGGACCGCGAGGAGCAGGCCGACCGCGGCGAGCAGAGCCGCCGGCGCGCGCGCCATGGTGCGGGGAAGGACCAGGTCCGGGACCAGGTCCGGGCCGGGCAGAGGTTCCCCGGCGTGTGATGCGGCGAGCGGCGGCCACACTCTGTGCCGGGCGGGGGCTCGCTGATAAACTAAACGCTCCGCGGGCGGGCCGGTGTGCCGGTGCGCGGCGCCTCCCGAGCCGCTCGACAATGAATGAGGGGCGTGTGTATACCCAAGGCTTAAGTATCCCACC
>NW_026268237.1:7440-8397 GCF_000697945.3 Frankliniella occidentalis | reverse complement strand
CGCTCGTCAAAGAGACTTTGTCCGCAATCGACCGTTCTGACCCTCGGCTCCCAGGTATGTCCGCAATCGACCTGACGCCCAATTCACCAGTAAATACCGAACCGAAGAACTCCTCACACGTATGTGCCGTTACTTCGGCCCTTTCGAATGTGTCCAAATTTAATATGAGGCATTCTATTTCAATGTCTTCCCTTTAACCGAAACGGCTGTCAAATACTCAAGATAGGTAAAGCATGGCCACTTATGCAAATATTGAAATATTTCAGCCGTACTACGGACAACGTACTTCTCATTGAAGTGAGTGGTCTAACACCTCGTACTCTTTCATTTCGGAATATGAATAACCTGCTGACGGCTGCTCATTACGTGGAAACATTAAAATCTTAAAATACCCCCCCCCCTCTCTCTCTCTCTCTCTCTCTCTCTCTCTCTCTCTCTCTCTCTCTCTCTCTCTCTCTCTCTCTCTCTCGACTCATTTAGGGAGTAGTTCGTTACCCGGGCCTCGCCAGCTGCATTGGCATTTCAGAGATGGTCGCATCGGCCGGGGGTCCTGCCTGCCGCCGCCACCGCAACGCTCGCCCCGCGGGCTCGCCCCTACGGCGACATTTTCCCGAAAATGAAACCATTCCACCCTCCATAAATAATGAGCGGCCCGCGCTCCTACTCGTGGCGATACGTATTGCTTTACCTTTAATGAAATGAAACAGCGAAGGGGTTGTTAGAGGAGACCGCGCGGGACGAAGGCAACGGAATGAACGCGTTTGCCTCACAGTTTTGGGGGTTTCGAATGCCCCTCTCCGCGTTTCTCTGCCGCCATTATTCGCACTTCGCCGCCGTCGACAACCAACGGTCCCTGCAGCAAAGGAAAACAAGCAGGCCCGCCCTTCCGCCAAACGGAGTTGCCAGCTCCACTTCGCTGCGCCGGCAACTCCGTTCGGCAGGGGCCGGGCCTGCTTG
>NW_026268237.1:3838-4675 GCF_000697945.3 Frankliniella occidentalis | reverse complement strand
ACAATATGAATACTTATTATTATTATTTCACTTCATTTTACAATTTTATGTTTTCATAAAAACGATATGCAGCCCTACAGCTTTCCTTTAAAGTCGCGAAGTAAGAAACAACTGCAGACAGCCGTCGTCTTTTCGACGTCGAAAGCATCGAATGGACGTCAGCTTGTCAGCCGTTTGCCGAACTTTCTCCAACCAACTCTATGAGTTGTTCTTGAAAGATGGGAGTGAGCTCTTTGAGCCACTTCCATATTGATTAAATGAAGGACATTGTTTTCGTGGCTGTTTCTCACACGAGTTGCTTGCACTGGCCCACATACAGAAGTCCTATTTGGCTGCGCATTTGCGGTAAATCAGTCTCCAGAGTAGTAGGTGGCTCGGGTTAATACTGTTACGACGCCATCAAGTCAAGACCGAAGAGAAATCTGAAGAAAGTTGGCGTATTCACAAATCGTAGGTCAAATTTCCTTACCGGTTTGGCATAAATAATGATTTAGGAGGCTATGAAGCGTTTAACGAGCGTTTCGTTGAATAAACGTGTTTAAAGGAAACGTTTTGACGGAGAAGCGAGAAAGGTTACGTCCAACTCAGACCAAGGGTCAGCGTAGGGTTGCGACTCACCCCTTAAAGGGCAAAATTTTCATTATTCAGTCTGATAGGAACCTTCAAAATATGCTGTCTACAAAGAATCACAAGCAAAACCGACTCCCAACTTAATGTCGGAGCAGCCTGCGTCAAATCTCAAAATACACACACACTCGCGCATGTAATATAAATCTAGTTCACACTCACTCTCACAACACACAGCAGTGTTCGTTCATTCATTAATTAATACAATAA
>NW_026268237.1:2391-2761 GCF_000697945.3 Frankliniella occidentalis | reverse complement strand
AACCGTTCCGCTCCCCCCACACCTCCCCCTCCCTCCCCACTATTTCAATCAGGACGGCGATGCGGAGGTGGGGCGCCCTTGCCAAACAGCTGAAGGCCTGCTTGGCACTCTACTCAATCACTCCGGCCAGAGCTGCTGCTGCGGTCTCATTGCCGGAGCCGCAGCCGGCCGCCAGAGCGCGGTCCTGCCGCCGGGGGGAGCCCGCCGGGGGGATCCCACCGGGATGCCGCTGCTGCCGTGGCGTGGCGATCCCGGGGTCCTTTGAATCCCGATGAGTCGCGCGCGCTCACCGCGCGCCGCTGCTTCCTACCCAAAGACCCCAGGGGACAGGGAGGAGCCGAGACGAGACGCGGAAAAATGAGGAGGGAGG
>NW_026268237.1:0-911 GCF_000697945.3 Frankliniella occidentalis | reverse complement strand
GGGGGGGGGGTCACCCCCCAAAAGCGAGGATAGCTGCTTGTCCGCGTGGGCGGCATGGCCAACCCTTCTAGCCTGCGAGGTCGGGGTCGTCGGCGAGACCATTGTCGATTCTCGAACAGGTGCCTGGCTGTCATCAGTGCCCCCCACCACCAAATGAAATTACTTTGGTGCCCGACCATGTCGCACAAAGTATGGAAGCCTCCTCTGCCAAATTACCTTGCTGCCATGCGTTGTGGGATCTTATTTTCTCATGCTGGCCTCCCCGAAAAATCTCACTTCTCTGAGAGAGACTCAGCCACAGCTTATGGAGGAAGGCCCATTCGTGATCGGAGCCGCAAAGCAAAGGGCACATGAGTTAGGTCGGCTGGCCGAGCGGCCTCCCATCGTGTGACAGCGGGACACCGCCCTCTCCCGTGCAGACATTTTGCAACGTGCCTATGATGAAGTGCAGAGACGGTTTGCTCGTGCATTTACCGCCTGAATGAAAAGGAACACTGGAAAAACAAAGGTGCTATCTAATGCCTTTTTACAGGCGTTAGTGAAATAGTGCTGTTACAAAAGCGCGAGTGAACCCGAAAGGTACCATTTTTGGCGATTTTTGGCAATTTTAGTGCCTTTACAGGCATTAGTTCAGTAGCACCTTTAAAAGGTGTCACATATCACCTTTGTTTTTCCAGTGAGTAAGGGTGCCAGAGAAGCATAGAGCAGCTGCGGCTACTGCTGCAGCAGCAACCTCACGAGGCCTGTGTAGTCGTCACGTGGAGAGAAGGGTAGAGGAGGCGCACAAAACATCCTCAGCTCCTCGTAAAGCGTACACACCCCGCTGCACGCCGGCGACGTGGGCTCTGGACGGCCGACGGTGTGAAGAGTGGACGTGGTGCATGCGAGGGGAGGAGTGGGGAAGGGGGGGG
>NW_026268236.1:15397-15641 GCF_000697945.3 Frankliniella occidentalis | reverse complement strand
ATTTCGACTAACGGAGGAAGAAAAAGAGAGGGTAGAACATAAACGTTACCGATTGGCCGAGAGCTTCCGGCCTCTACGTCACGCCGGTAGTGGGGGTAAGCGTTCGCCCAATCAGGAACCTTAATGTTCTCCCCGCTATTCTTCTTCCTCCGTTAGTCGAAATACACTATTACTCCGAATAAGACCGCAGAAGGCAGGTAGGCAACCTAAGTCGCATAGTCTCTGGGGCTAGGCGATTCTGTCT
>NW_026268236.1:9733-10419 GCF_000697945.3 Frankliniella occidentalis | reverse complement strand
CCCCCAACACACACACACACTCACACACACACACACACACTTAACACGTTCAGTGCGGCGTGACCCACACCGTGGGTCACAATAACATAGGATTGCCTACCCCCGCCGCACTCAACGTGTTAAAAGGATCTTTACCTGTCATAACGAAACCTAGACATAGTATTCCGTCCCTCCCAGCCCCCTCCCTTTCTGCACACGCGCCTAGACAAGCGTGCTCACCGCACCGCATCTCTGTCCCTCCAGGGCATGGAGACGCTCCCGGATGACGCGCTGCTCGAGGTGATGCAGTTCCTGGACATAGCGGACCTGCTCGCCTGCCGCCTCGTGTGCCGTCGGCTCGGGGCCCTGGCGATGCTCCCGGAGCTTTGGCGACACCAGCGCCTCGAACTCCCCTTCTTCGACGAGACCCCTCGTTACAACGAATGCTCTGTGCTGCGACTGGCGCCGTGCCTCCGCGCATGGGACGTCAAGGTCCCGCTGGAGAAGTATGACACGTTGTACACCACGACCAGGTGTGCCGTCAACGAGCTAGCATTGAGCGTGGATAAGGAGTCAGAAAAAGCTGCTCTTCAAGCAAGCCTTGTCATCCGCAACCAGGCGGCGCTCGGGCGGCTAAGGAAGCTTAGTCTGTGCTCTAATTCAAAGCTCAAGGATGCCTCCGTGCTGCTCGGGACGGTGGCCACGAC
>NW_026268236.1:3728-4605 GCF_000697945.3 Frankliniella occidentalis | reverse complement strand
GGCGTGGACACACCGGATCCCATCCGAACTCTGAAGTTAAGCACGCGGGGCACCGTGTAAAAGCGGGGTGGGTATTCCCTCTTTTTCACGTCCTTTGAAAAAAAAAATGGTCCCAAGGGCGCCTCTATAGGCTGTTCGGAATAAGCTGGATGTGGTCGCGTGAGTTGTAGCTACAATCCTGTAGCTACAAACAGAGACGTCGGCTTCCGTCCTGAGCCCTGGGACCTGGTGTCCGGGAGAATACCCGGCGGCTCGATGGGTTGCCTATCCTCTGGCTTGCAGGCGCTGAGGGCGATGGGGAACGGGTGGAGGTGGCGGGAGGCGCGGCCGGTCGCCTCGGTCAGGTCAACGGTCAACCCTTCGAGCTGTCGCGTATTCTCTCGGACACCCGTACATGATGCTTCTCCTAGCCTGGGGCCCAACTTCCACCCCACGAAAACGGCCGCGCACGCCGCCACTCTGGAGGTAGATTAAAGCGGCGCACGGCCTTTGATCCGCGTTCAGCTATAAATTTAGTTTAGCCACGCTCACGAGAGCACGACAGGGTGAGAGCGTAGAGTAGGGCGAGGGCGAGGGGCAGGGAGCGGGGAGGGAAAAGGCGTCCGACTCCACGCTCTCTCGCCGCCGTCGCTTGCACCTCGCTTCCCCCCTCGCCCCAAATCCACGCTCCAGTGAGCGTAGCTACACTGAATACAGCTTTGGTCTGCTCCGACGCGCTGCCGTCAAAGAGGGTGGCGCCGCGTCCAAGGCCACGCAGTTGCACCACCTGGACAGCTGCGCCTGGCACCGTACCACGGCAGCGCTGCAGCGCTCCGGACGGCGCGGCTTTCTGGGTAACTACAGCCGAGAGATCGATCTGTTACTCTGTCGTTCCACT
>NW_026268236.1:3320-3678 GCF_000697945.3 Frankliniella occidentalis | reverse complement strand
CACGGCAGCGCTGCAGCGCTCCGGACGGCGCGGCTTTCTGGGTAACTACAGCCGAGAGATCGATCTGTTACTCTGTCGTTCCACTGGTTGCACACGGCGACGACGGTCCCAGTCACTTGTTGTCAGCTGGTGAGGTGTTCGGAATTGCTTACCTCTTCGTCCACAGGCGACACTGTCCCAGTCCACACGCAGCCCAGATCCAAACAGGTGCCATCGATTCAACGCCAAGGAATATCCCAACTGAACGAGGTAGGCGCGACGGAAGTCAATAGCTGTCTGCTCGAACCATACCGCGCAGACGAACCATTTTAGGTTAGGGGACGCGCCATGGAGGAGGAAGGAATCTCACAGAGGGGTG
>NW_026268236.1:1479-1849 GCF_000697945.3 Frankliniella occidentalis | reverse complement strand
TCGCCCCCCCCTCCCCCCGCCCTAAACACACACACACGCACACAGACACACTTTAAAAGATCTTCCCCTGTCAAAGCGATACCCAGACATAGTATTCCGTCCCTCTCAGCCCTCTCCCTTTCTGCACACGCGCCTAGCCAAGCGTGCTCACCGACCTCCATCTCTGTCCCTCCAGAGCATGGAGACGCTCCCGGACAACGTGCTGCTCGAGGTGATGCAGTACCTGGACATGGCGGACCTGCTCGCCTGCCGCCTCGTGTGCCGCCGGGTAGGGACCCTGGCGATGCTCCCGGAGGCTTGGCGGCACCAGAGCCTGGACCTCGTCTGCATTGACGACGGCTACGGCTTAAACGGCCCTCGTCACAACGAG
>NW_026268236.1:0-1429 GCF_000697945.3 Frankliniella occidentalis | reverse complement strand
GGATCTAACAGTCTGGCTGCTGGCGTGGACACACCGGATCCCATCCGAACTCCGAAGTTAAGCACGCGGGGCCCCGTGTAAAAGAGGGGTGGGTACTCCCTCTTTTTCACATCCTTTGAAAAAAAATTGGTCCCAAGGGCGCCTCTGTATGCTGTTCGGAATAAGCTGGATGCGGTCGCGTGAGTTGTAGCTACAATCCTGTAGCTACAAACAGAGACGTCGGCTTCCGCCCTGAGCCCTGGTACCGGGTGCCGGGTGTCCGGGAGAATACGCGGCGGCTCGAAGGGTTGCCTATCCTCTGGCTTGCAGGCGCTGAGGGCGATGGGGAACGGGTGGAGGTGGCGGGAGGCGGCCGGTCGCCTCGGTCAGGTCAACCTTTCGAGCTGCCGCGTACTTTCCCGGACACCCGGTATTGTACATGATGATCATGATCTCCTAGCCTGCGGCCCAACTTCCACCCCACGCACTCCGCCACTCTGGAGGTAGTTAAAGCGGCACACGGCCTGTGATCCGCTTTCAGCTATATTCAGTCCAGCCACGCTCACGAGAGCGCGACAGCGTGAGAGCGGAGAGCGTAGAGTAGAGCGATGGGCAGCAGGGGCACGGAGCGGGGAGGGAAAAGGCGTCCAACTCCTCGCTCTCTCGCCGCCGTAGCATGCACCTCGCTTCCCGCCTCGCCCCAAATCCACGCTCAAGTGAGCGTAGCTACACCGAATACAGCCTTGGTCTGCTCCGACGCGCTGCCGTCAAAGAGGGTGGCGCCGCGTCCAAGGCCACGCAGTTGCACCACCTGGACAGCTGCGCCCGGCACCGTACCACGGCAGCGCTGCAGCGCTCCGGACGGCGCGGCTTTCTGGGTAACTACAGCCGATCCCTTACTCTGTCGTTCCACTGGTTGCACACACACGGCGACGACGGTATCTGTCACTTGTTGTCAGCTGGTGAGGTGTTCGAAACTGCTTACCTCGTCGTCCCCCGACGACACTGTCCCAGTCCACACGCAGCCCAGCTCCAAATAGGTGCCATCGATTCAACGCCAAGGAATATTTCAACTGAACGAGGTAGGCGCGACGGAAGTCAATAGCTGTCTGCTCGAACCATACCGCGGCGCAGACGAACCCATTTTAGGTTAGGGGGCGCGCCATGGAGGAGGAAGGAATCTCAGAGAGGGGTGAAGGGTGGTAGGGGGCAGGGTAGTAAGACGATCGAACTTTCACTTTTTAGTCCCTGTGCAACTTCCAGTAACCTAACCTGCAAAGCAACCTTGCCGGTGTTGTGTTGTCTCCGAGAGCGTGAGTGGCATGGCGGCGGCTTCACGGCGGAGCGCCATTTTAGCAGATAATACATCAATTACAAACAAGAAGAAAAAACGGAAACAAACTAGAAAGAAACTTGTTGGTTTGATCAGCTTGTAGTCTCGCAATAGGTT
>NW_026268235.1:21195-22085 GCF_000697945.3 Frankliniella occidentalis | reverse complement strand
CTCCGCCATCAGCTGCTCAGCTCAGCTGCCCGCGTGCACCCGCGTGGTGCCGCTGTATTGGTGCGACGCTGTCCGTCCCCCTCCCCACACCGCCCGGCTAGCTCAGTCGGTAGAGCACGGGACTCTTAATCCCGGGGTCGTGGGTTCGAGCCCCACGTTGGGCGTTTATTTTTGTCGGTACACTTCCTACCACACGCAGAAATTAAGTGTGCAACTGCTTAACACGTGTATGTGTGCAACTGCGTAGTTGTACTCTTGGACGTGTTCAACCCGGTAAGTGTGACTTTCAAGTGTGCAACTCCTCAGTTGAGCACTTCTTTAGATTGAACGCTCACTGAGAAGTTGCACACTTGCAAGTGTTTAACAGTTGGACAACTATTTTATCAGTGCAACCTTAGTGAATTATAACGTGTTGTATGGCTGCGTGGGCAGCAGCTTTGGTTACATTTGCACCGAGAAGAGTATCATCACTATCACCCGTTTTGATTAGTATAATGGCTGTGATTATACTGTAAATTTGGGGTACTCAGCAGCTGAGCGCTGCGTGTCGCCCTACTGACTTAAAGGATCGGAAAATATTGTTGATATACAGTGCAATTTGTGGGTGGGAGGGCCAGCAGCGGGCCGCGGGCCGCCCAGAAATCAGGTAGCTTCATGATATTCTTATTGCAACTCGAAACTATTTGGAAGATCCGTTCGCTTGTGGCTTTGTAAAGCAAAACACTTTCACCTCTGTAGTTATGCTGTGCCGCATTCCTACGTGCGTGCGGGTTGCCTACTGGCTCGGTCCGTAATGCGCCGTGGTCAGGGGCGATAGGAAGCGCGCCCGTACGGCTGCTTTCGGTACAGTATAACTAACTACAGAAGTGCGCGGGGATAATCAGACACCT
>NW_026268235.1:11212-12375 GCF_000697945.3 Frankliniella occidentalis | reverse complement strand
GCACCCAACACCCGTTCCCACTGTCGCGCATCCCTGCCTCACTATTGTTGTAACCATTGACTACGGCCACACTTGTACTGTCCCTTCCCTGGATTAGACGTGCTGTAAGGTGAGCTATGTAGCCGCAGGTTACTCTTTAGCGTACCACATTAAAATATTGAACAAACAGGGCCACCCTTCCACCAACAACGAAGTTGCCAGCTCCGCGCGTCGCCGGTATGAACTTCATTTGATTCCAATCCGACCCAAACGTCACTAGGTAGGGCGGCACGCGGGACGCGGCACCCACAGCTCGTCCAGATGCTGCAAGTGCGTGCGGCCTCGGACACGGCCACGGCGCCATACTCTGACGGCATCGAGTAGAGCAGGCGAGAGGGTCGTGTCAGGTCGTCCACAAGCAGCGTGCCCTCTCGTCGTAGGTGACCAAGACCCTCGACCCTCAGGTCCCTGAGCCCAGCTTTGGCTACAGCACGATGATGTGTGGCTAACAAACAATCCCAGAACAGCACCGTCGCAACGGCTTAAGAACGATATGATTCACTCACACAAACAATAATATATTTAAACCTAGGGTGAAAAGCAAAACAAATTGTTTAAGTTTTTTGTCCAATTGGAAGGGTAAGGGAAATTTATTATTTGTATCGAGGTCAAAAAAAACAAAAAAACTTCTCATTTCAAAATTTTACAGTCGAGGAATGATGACCCAGTCGGCATCATCATACTCTGGTGGTAGGAGCGAAACATCCCGCATCATCTCCTGATGGCACCCCAGTGAACACCACGCGCAACGATCATCTGTGTAGCAGTAGCTTTGCTCATAGGTGAAAAACTTCAGGTCGGGGTTCAAGGACAGGAGTTTCTGCACCGCGCCCCGGTGCAGTGCGTCGTGTGCGCACTTGACGCCTATTGTCAATACCTTGAGGGTGCGCAGGGCCGGCGCTTTGGCGGGCGAGATACCGAGCAGGAGATCGTCGTTGGCCACGCCTCGCACCATCAGCTGCTTGAGTGCCGGCAGGCGGGGCAGCGCCTTGAGCAGAGACTGCTGCTGAGGGAAGTGTTCCAGGTCAATATCATCATACACGTTTATTTCCAGATCCTCCAGGCGGGAGCGCCCGGTCGCGGCCAGAGCCAGCACAAGATCTATGTCGGAGGAAGGGGCCATG
>NW_026268235.1:6546-7032 GCF_000697945.3 Frankliniella occidentalis | reverse complement strand
GCGCGTCGTGCGCACACATGACGCCCCTTTCAAATACCTTGAGGGTGCGCAGAGCCGGCGCGTTGGCCGGCGTGATGCCGAGCAGGAGTTCGTCGGTGGCGTTGCTATTAACCTTCAGGTGCTTGAGCGCCGGCAGGCAGGGCAGCGCCTTGAGCATGGACTGCTGCTGAGGGAAGTGTTCCAGCTCAATATCAGCGTACACGTCGATTTCCAGCTCCTCCATGCGGGAGCGCCCGGTCGCTGCCAGAGCCAGCACAAAATCTATATCGGAGGAAGGGGCCATGCCAACTTGTGGTTCATACTTGAGCGTCACCTTCACTAGTTGAGTGGCTCGGCGAAGAAACTCGGCGGTGGCGCGGGCCTCACCGTCGTATTCCACGCAGATGGCTAAGTCCCTCAGCTGCTTGCACCGGGCCACGGCCTCCAGCCCGGGCATCATGCCACACTGCAGCCTACGAAGGTTCGGCATTCCCACCAGGAGAGATG
>NW_026268235.1:1427-1846 GCF_000697945.3 Frankliniella occidentalis | reverse complement strand
AAACTTCCGTCGTGCCTACCTTGTTCAGTTGGGAAATTCCTTGGCGTTGAATGGGTGACTCCCGGATAGAGGTGGATACTGCTTATGGACTGCGACAGGCGACAGCGTGATCTCAGCGAGTAGCGAGTACGGTCGGTGAGGTAGGTCAGCACCATGCATGTACACCATGAATCTGCGGGCGCAGCGCCACTGTCCACTGTGTGCAACCGGTGGAGGAGTGGAACCAGTGAGATCGGCCGTAGTTCACTGTAAA
Organism: Frankliniella occidentalis; assembly: GCF_000697945.3. NCBI lineage: Eukaryota > Metazoa > Arthropoda > Insecta > Thysanoptera > Thripidae > Frankliniella > Frankliniella occidentalis. The sequence continues at coordinate 1,593 of NW_026268235.1, read as the reverse complement.
GCCGCTGTCGGCAGCACCGTCCACATGGACAGGCAGCAGCTGTAGAGGTGCCGCAACTGCGTCGCCTCGGACGAGGCGCCAACCTCTTTGACGGGAGCGCGTTGGAGGTTAACCACAGCACTGCTGCCCTTCTCGCGGTCAGAGGGGGCAGGGGGGGGGGAAGAGT
>NW_026268235.1:963-1377 GCF_000697945.3 Frankliniella occidentalis | reverse complement strand
ATGTCCAGCAGATAGGCGACATAAGTCGCCTAGTTTTGCGGGTCAGGCGACTTTGTCGCCTACCTGCTGGACACCCCGGATTTACAGTGTAGCGTACCCTCCCCAGCCCCCGTAATAATGATGCCGCATCCGCATTCGTATTTGAGTGGAAAGCAAGGATAGGATTCTCCCACACAAATGATTATACATTTCGATTGGAAGTAAAAACCAAAAGCAATTTATTCAAGTTTTTAGTGTAAGTAGCACGGGCTGGTATTCAAAAACAAACTATTTTTACCGGGTTTGAATGGAAGAGAAACAACTCATTTCAAAATTTTAAAGTCGAGGAATGATGACCCAGTCGGCATCATCATGCTCTGGTGGTAGGAACGAAACATCCTGCATCATCTCCTGGTGGCAGCCCAGTGTGCACCA
>NW_026268235.1:0-575 GCF_000697945.3 Frankliniella occidentalis | reverse complement strand
CCCACCTCCGTCCTCACCCTGTCCATCCAGCGGCTAGAAGTCGTTCTTGCAAGGTTTATTGCATGCTTTTGACAAGTGTCCTTAGACGTGGGGCGACTTCAGATGTGCTTTCTTATGCGAGCGCCCAGGGCGTAATAAGGGGGGCGGTATCAGAAGTTGCCTACGTACAGCGGTTTTTTGGTAGGTCAAACTGCCTATCTTCAGGCGGCTATCTAGTGGACCTCGCGCGTAAACAAGTGCACCCCGACTCGCGGCGCGCTGTGCCCCCCCCTTCCCCCCGGGCCATCACGCGACTATGACCTGCCCTCTCCGGAAAATTCAGATTAGTAGCGGTAAGGTACATTACTAAATGTGAGTACCAAGGTAAGGAGAGGTCTTGGGAAAAGTACCTAGTTACTTTACTACTCTAGGTGTTATCCCTGGGGACGTGATTCGAACTAATCTTTCTCGCCCGCTCCAAGTACAGTGCTTCGAAAACTGCACACGGACAGGCGCGGTTTGAAGTTCGGCTGACGGAGGGGGCGATTTACTGTCAGTTTGCCTATTTTCCGAGGTTTTATAGGACAAATTGCCTG
>NW_026268234.1:20589-20899 GCF_000697945.3 Frankliniella occidentalis | reverse complement strand
GACGACGATGCACTCGAAAGAAGATGGCTATCATTTTATTTCCACACACACACACCTTTGTATAGATACCCCTGGAAGGTAGGCAAACCGGGCCCCCTTCGTAGGTTTCCCCCCTCGCGTTTCTGCGCCCAGTCCGCGCCTGGCCTTTGCTAGAGGTCCCGCACCGTGGTGGGCGTCAAACATGCGAGTGTCCAGCGAGAGCAGTGAGCAGTGTGGCGTCCGAAGCAGGTCAGGGCTGGAGACCGCTCGCTGGAGCCTGCAGCAGTGCGGGATTGGTGGGTGCGCGTGGCCGCATTCCAGCATAGCGCCT
>NW_026268234.1:18680-19360 GCF_000697945.3 Frankliniella occidentalis | reverse complement strand
GGGGGTGGCGTGGCGGGGCCTCGGGTGATACAAATTAGTCAACCAGCAAACACGACGCTCCGCCCTAAAGCCGTGCAGGCCCTGAGCGATGGGGGCCGCGCTGTCTGCGGCAGCAAGAGCTGAGTGTAACCCGGTTCCCAAAATTTCCGGGGCGAACAACAGCAAAGCGGCAGCCGGGGGGAAATGTGTTATGGTAATGGTTTAATTAATGTTGGCTGAAAGTGCATCACAACCCCGGCTATGGCGCTTGCCGACGCCGAGTGGCGGGCCGACGCGCTGCTGCTGCCCCCGTCCCTGACCAGCTGACATACGAGAGGGTGGGACGGTGCCCGACCGCTAGTAAGGTCCCCCGGGTGAAGTAACGCAGCGACAGACCCCCCCCCCCTTCTCCCCACTTTGATGCTCTCTATCTCTGTCTTTCTCTCCGCCACACCTCTCCTCTTTCCGAAACTCCTCCCACCGCAAAGCAGCAGAGGCCATCAGTCGGGGTGAAGAGGAAAAAAGAGCAGGTAGCAAGCAGGTACCTGCTTTGTGAGAGGAAACCAATTTGAAAGTGCGCGCCTTTGCTAGAGGTCCCGCCGCCCAGTGGTGGGCGTCAAACATGCGAGTGTCCAGCGAGAGCAGTGAGCAGTGTGGCGTCCGAAGCAGGTCAGGGCTGGAGACCGCTCGCTGGAGCCTGC
>NW_026268234.1:13060-14360 GCF_000697945.3 Frankliniella occidentalis | reverse complement strand
GGACAGGTATGTACCAATAACACCCCACGACGCAGGTCGAACGGACCGATACACGGGTCAGCGACCTACCGGCGTGGCAAAAAGAGTGAGAGAGGGCGGCCACGGGGTGGAAGGGGGGCTGGATTGAAAGGGAATGAATAAAGTGGGTGGTGGAGAGTGAGCGGGAGGGCGGCGAGCAACACAACAGACGGCCGCCTCCGACAGAGACAGGCAAGCAGGCGGAGGGGAGTGAGTCGTCGCAGCAAAGGTTTGGTAAAGTCCACTTGACAGCAGGTTGAGAGCGCTACGCGGTGGGCCTCTCTGCTGGCCCTCTTCCCTTCGGCTATATTCATTCACCGAGACGTCGCGCCGGCGGTGGCAGCAGCCAGGATTGATTAAATTGGCCCCCAGGACGCGACAGTCGCCTCCCCTGCGCGGGGGAGGAGGAGGGGACGCGTCAAGTGACACCCCGCCCCTCACCCCTATCTCTCTCTCTCTCGTCTCCCATGTCCAGCTCGGCTTCCCTGTAATCAGGCCCGATTGCCCACCGCTACACTCGGGAGCCAATCAGGGGCAGCGACCCATCACGGGGACGGTCATCAAACGGGAGGTGGGTGGAGAGGAAGGGGAAAAGAGGAGGCAATCAAGCGGACAGTCGCACCGCGCGCGCCTAATGCGGAGGGAAAATACTTTCACTTATTCGCATTCCTATAAATGAATATTTCCGAAAGGGACAATTAGTACGTAAACACACGCAGGCATCGCAAAAACATCAAACACAAGCCAGAAAAAAAACACACCCAAAATTGTCCCCGCACTGCACACAGAGGTTTTACGACAAAGTGGTGTGCGGCCGCTGTCCCGGTTGTGCCCAACACCAGCACACACGCACACACCAACACACACACCATAAATTTCTCATAGTTGAACGGAAATATTTACAGCACTTTATGGGGGAGGGGAGCGAGGGGTGGCGTCGCCGCACACCACACCGCACCAGCACAGTGTGGCGCTGAGGGGTCCCACAACGTCGCCGACCCCTCCCGTCCCTCCCCGCGCCCCTTCTTCCACCAGCCCCCCTGGACCCCAGCCAGCCCGGCCCCCAGCCCGGCCCCGGCCCTGCCAGAACAACGCCCCCGCCCTCCCCAGGGGCGGCTTGGTCGAGGAGAGCAGAGCAGTAGAGGCAGCAGCAGGAGCAGGGCCAGCACCGCCTGCTTCCAGAGCAAGCACGCCGCCGGGCGCCGCCGACCGCCCCTGGCTGGCCCCTCGAGTTGGCTTATTCAAGCACAGCGGTCGTGGCCTAGTTACCACGTGCAACAAC
>NW_026268234.1:11498-11972 GCF_000697945.3 Frankliniella occidentalis | reverse complement strand
CGGGCGAACTCTGTAATTAGGGCGCCATTCATGCTTAATTCCAGCCTGTGCCTATTTGTACACAGACGCGGAAGAACATTCCCGGCGACGGCTGCCATAAGGCTAGTGGTCCGCTCCGCTAGCCCATGACCCGAAACGTCCTATCGTTTTGCAGCCCCGAAACAATCCCCCCCTAGGAATTCCAACTTATTTAGAGGTCGGAATGGACTCGCAGCGCGCAAGCACTGCCACGGCTAAGTCTATGCGAAAAGTGGCTTTCCTCGGTGGGGGTTGGGGCGGTGGCTGCGACAGTCGACGACGAAGGACCACCGAGGCAGCGCGCCGGGAGTGGCTTTGAGGTCTCATTTAGCGTCTGAGGGGTCCAATGAGACAGGCCGGGCCTCGGGCTTGCTCGGACGGACCGCGAGGGCTGCCCGTCCATCACGCAAACGAAGTTTGGCGATAGTCATCTGTCGTCTCGGTCTGCGCGACGCC
>NW_026268234.1:6600-6928 GCF_000697945.3 Frankliniella occidentalis | reverse complement strand
GCAAGGTCTTTTGGCGCGGCTAGCGGCCCCGTCCGGGTTAATACTCAATGAAACTAAGATGAAGGGGGCGCGGCGCGGTCGGCGGGCGCAACCAGGGAGACTGCCGAGCGGAAAATTGACCCTCAGCGAAAAATTCAAAAAAGGAAGTCCGGTATGGTTTTGGGCGGTGCGGCAGGTATATACGACGAGTGGGCAGCTGCGTATACATATGGGTGTGTTTATGGGATTACCGCGGTCCGTTTATTCCACCCGCATTCGCATAATCCCCGTTGAAGGTTCACCGTCTCCCCCCCTCACCCTGCTGCTCCAACTTTCCCCCCCTATAACG
>NW_026268234.1:0-1289 GCF_000697945.3 Frankliniella occidentalis | reverse complement strand
GTACCTTGCGGTCGCCCTCTCCTCCGCAAGCAAATTAAAGGCGCTCTCGCAGAGGGGCCCCAAATAAGGGCTGCGGGAAGGCGCTACCCTGCCGCGCAAAACACGCACAAGTCATTCTTATATTTCTTTGTCACTGCCAGAAATAGTCGTAGGTTTATGGGAAAATCTTCTTTGATATTGGAGTTGTAAAATAACAATCTGCAATTGTAGATTTACGAACACTTTGTATCGAGAAGGAATTGATCGACAAGCCAGAATAGGCTGTCGCAAATTACAACATATTTTTAAATAAAAATTACTACAACGGTTGTAAATTTACGGCCTTTTTTACCCAGTGGAAATATGTTACACATTTAAATTGAAAAATAACCAAATTGCATACCTGTCAAAACCATTAAGACAACTATTTTGAACTGAGAGAACTTGTAGCAGCGCATTTGTTTCTTTGGCAAGAACGAATTCACGCCGAACTAGTACCATCCGGGTGCATGATGTGAATGACGTGTCGGCATTGGTGCGCGCTCTAAAGTGTACCCCGGCGAGGCGGCGCGGCCCGGCGGGCCCCTTACGACCGCGGGGTAGGCAGGCCGCCCGACACGCCCGCTAACCGCCGTGCCTATCTCAGCCCGACCGCCGCGCAGAGCGGAGCGGAGCGGAGCACGACGGGCCTCGCATCGCATCGGCTGGCAGGCCCCAGGAGTACCTGGAGCGGAAGCACTAGTTCGCAAACTAGTCAGTTTCAAGGTAAAAGCTTTATAATATTTTTGCTATTCATGTTTTACGCGGCTGTATTTTTGAGGTTTGCTTGAGGCATATGACGTATAAAACCATACTTCCCTGCCGAAAAAAAAAGCATGGAAATTGTGTGCACACGGTGCAATGAAAATTGAAATATCTTGACGTTTGAGCCTGTAGAATATGCTTAAGGAAAAGTATGGCCGCCGTCGCATAGTCCACCCCGCTATAACCTCCTTCAAGGGGAGGCGGAGGCGCCCCCTGCTATGAAGATAGCAAAAGGGGAGAAGAGCAGTCGACCGACCGGAACTCATCACTAAACTAGCGCTCGTTATCAAGTCTCTCATTAGAGTGGGGAAAATGTTTTCGCTTCACGCTGCCTCGGGAGGGTGGGGGTCGGGCGCCGGTGACGAGGGAGGGAGAAAAGGGGGAGGGAGGGGGATGCACGGGCTTGAGAAGGCCGAGGCAACAATCGCAGTGGAAAGCCAGAGGGGAAATGAATTTGTAGTGGCGAGCCAGGCGGAAACAGACGTCTCTTGAGCCGAGAAGTACTG
>NW_026268233.1:18104-19080 GCF_000697945.3 Frankliniella occidentalis | reverse complement strand
GCCGGGCCGTGTGTGTCCGCACGGCGTCCCGCCCGCACGCCCCGCCTCGCCCCGCCCACCCCGCCCCGCGGCACGCCGCCCATCAAAGGGGCGAGCCTCGCCCCGCCGACTGGTCTCCTCGTCCTGAGGCACGCACAATCACGTGTACAATGCAAAACGCTTTACGACGAGCGTGCAAAAAGCGCGCGTACAAAAAAAAAGTCGCGAGGCAGGCAAGCTTTGCTCTCTCAGTCACTTCTTCTCCTCTCCGTTGAAAAAGAAGGCACGTTGGAATGTTTGATGCGCTGCCGGGTTTGGCGCGCCGGGCTCAGGTGACGACAGTCTGGTGAAACAGGACCCGCCCGGCCCGACTCGGTCGTCTCGTCAAATAATCAGATAGTTAATGAAATCGAGCGTGCCAGGCCGAAACGTACTTTGCCGGAGTGCCGGGGAAGTTCTCTGTCTGTACTGAAAGGAAGACGATGCAGCTAAGTGCCGGGGAAACAGGTTGCCTACCAAACAGAGGATCGTCTCGCCTGTTACGTCTCTGCAATGATAACACCCCTATCTGTGCGAGGGCGAGGGTGGGCGTGGGCGTGGCAGTGCGCGGCGCGGCGCGAGCGGACTTGCCGAGGTGAGGGGGAGAGGGCTGACGCGGTCACCTGCTGGTATGGGCACTGCCGCACGTCCTGGACGCGACGAAGACCGTCACGCGGGTGTCACGCGGCGGTCGATGCGAAGGGGAAGTCCGGGGGCAGAGCGTGCGACAAGGACTTTCTCGTCGTCTGCATAATGGAGTCGTGCACGGCCGTGGCGGGGGCGACGCGGGGGCGGCGCGGGGGCGGCCCGCTGCGTGGTGGTGGTGTGAGAAATGCGGCGTCATCAATTGCTGACATTTCAATGAATGACTGCTTTGCTGCAGTTACTCCCCCCTCCCCCTCTCCCACCGTTCTCCTCGGCCCGGTTAGATGGTTGGGTTAGGCGTACCCTCCCCTTC
>NW_026268233.1:15947-17316 GCF_000697945.3 Frankliniella occidentalis | reverse complement strand
CCCCCCTCTCCGTGAGGTGTTCCTGCCTCGCTGTTCTTTATTATCATCCCCCCACCCCCGCCCCGGTCAATCATGGCGTCGCCGCGACAATGGTAAGTCCGGCTTAGGAGGCCGCGGGGCGGGGGCTCGCAGCACAGCGCAGCCTCGCTGCAGCGCGCCTGCTGCACTCGACCTCTCCGCGGACCTCTCCTCGAGCGCGGCCAGGATAATCCATAACGCGGACTATAAACCCGAAGACCCTCCAGCCCGAAGCAACATCATAAGCCAGCGACATGTCACGGCAACTTCCGCGCCGTTGTCGTTGTCCTTCCGCCACAGCAGAACTTTGCAGCAGTGCCTATGCCTATACATACACAAACAAGCAGCGCAAGTGTGTTAGTTTCGCGGTCCCCTGTATGGGGCGTCTGGAGCACGGATCGCTTCGGCGCCTCTCTCCCCGGCCGCCATCCCAATCTGTGATGAGCCCCACAAACACCGCGCGGCCGCCACCGGTAAGTCAGTCCCCCCCGCACCAACTCGCACAAGTGTGTGCAAGAGCACTTGCCATTGTGCCCCCCTCCCCTCAACCCCCACCGCCACCACCACTTCCGCGCCGACTCAGCAAGTTGGCAATGCCGCCCGGGCTCCGCACGCGGTGCACAGAGCAATGGGATCAGCGAACGGCGCGAGTCTGGCCCGGCGGGACACACGTCGAAAAAGCACTAGTGTGTGTGTTCGTCGTGTGTTCCAGATTACATGCAAGTTCGGCCGAGAGAGGATTCCAGCTCGCTGCGATAAGAGACGGGCCGTAGAGCCTCAAACGTAATAGCCGTACTTTTCCACCGTGCACCGGGGCACTACACGCGCGCAAGCGGCAACCTCCTGAACGCCGCGTGAGAGGGCGCCCGGGGGCGTTGGAGGAGATATCAACCCCATGCCATCGGCGGCCCGAGACGCAGGCGGCGCCCGCCTCCTCGCACACGACATCGCCGCCTCGCCCCCGTCCCCCTCAGCCCGTCGTACGTACCTCGCGAGGCAGCGCCACCGACGCGCCCCGCCGCTGACAATTCCCCACTTCAAAGACGACAAGCCCATTTCTGGCTAGGAGGCCCGGGGGGCGGCGGGCGGGGCGGGCGCTCGGGCTGGTGCGCCTTGAGGCCCCCGGGGCGAGATGGGGTACATACCGCAGGGCGGCGTTGAAAAAGAAGGCACCCTCTCTCCCGGGGCGTGTGTCGCGGCGCACAGCCCCGGTGCTGTGCGGCCAGTTCAGTGATTCGGGGACATCAAAGCAGCCGAAGTCGGGTGGGCGGGCGTGGTGGGCGTGATGGGGCGTGGTGGGGCGGGACGAAGCGCGCGTATTCACTGCTGAAAAGTCCCGCACGACGCGGGA
>NW_026268233.1:9922-10322 GCF_000697945.3 Frankliniella occidentalis | reverse complement strand
TGGCTGGGCTGCGCGCCTGCAGCGTAGGCAACCAGCGCGTGTGGAACGCTTAGGTGCGAACGGTTTGCCTACTTGCTAGGCGCCCCTCCTCAGCTCGCTCCAGCATCTCCAGGCCGCTCTCTACCTCGCGCGCCTGCAGCGTAGGCAACCAACGGGTGTGAACGCTTAGGTGCGAACCGTTTGCCTACCTGTAAGGCTCGCCGTCTCCTCAGCTCGCTCCAGCATCTCCAGAGGCTGCTCTCTACCCTGCGCGCCTGCAGCGTAGGCAACCAGCCGGGGTGAACGCTTAGGTGCGAACCGTTTGCCTACACTGTTATTTCAAAGGCGTCCCGTCAGAGTGCGACAAAGGCGTATGCTACAGAAACCAGTGCGACTTAAGTCGCAGTCTGGGCATACACCT
>NW_026268233.1:8606-9872 GCF_000697945.3 Frankliniella occidentalis | reverse complement strand
GGGGGGTCGTGTATTTGTGTGTTTGTGGAAGTTTATGTGAGTGCCGCATGCTGCTTCCCTCCTCGTCCTCCGGAGTCCCCGTGGAGGCGGAGGGCGGGAGCATGGCGGGAGTCGCCCTGGCCGCCTGCCTCGGCCCCCAGCCCCGGCCCAGCAGCCCCGGGACTGAGGTCATGCAAAGTTGCTTTGCAGTATGGGATTGCTCCCCTCTCCCCTCTTCTGCCCCGCACGTTGATGAACAGCGCGGACCACATGCGCGAGATGCAAAACGTGCGTTATGTTCAAGCCAACTTGCCCGGCCTGTCTGTCGCTGTGCAACCGTTTCCACACGGAACTAGTAGCTTGTCCATAGCGGCGTCCATTCGACCCGGTAGCAACGAGACGGCGACGACAAAGCGATAGGACTGATGTGTCTTTTAGTCGTCATTGCTGTGCCATCATCATGCTCGTCGCCCCGGTCGAGACAGTCTCTTCGGTCCGGTACAGTTTTATTACAGAAGTGCTCGGTATTAATTAACCACCCGGTACATGGGTACGTCGCGGTGACGCGAGGTGTGCTTTGGAACCTCTATTTTGGGTCCTCGTGGACGTGGATACGCCCCCCACCTCCCGCCACCTCAGGCCCCAGGTGACCGCCTTTGGCCTTCCCCGTAAAGCGCCTTTGGCTGCAGCGCGTACACAACCCAAAATACTCCCCGATGTGGCGCCAGACTCTCTGTACAACATGAACCTGCATGTGGCTGATTTACCCCGCTCTCTTCTGTAGTTATACTTACCGTGCGCACTAGTGCGGGTGGGCTCTCCTTTTACTCCCACTCCCATCCACGGCGCCTTACGGGAGAGTAGGCAACCCACCCGCACGTAAGAATGCGGCACAGCATAGCTAAAGAGGTGGGCGATGGTTAATCAGCCCAGCCACCTGATATAATCCGATAATCGTCATAGGCAAATACCTAGAATTTACAACAGAAAACTTTTTACAGCATGTTGGAAGTTGCATCAAGGACCAACCCAGTACCCTCGACGCGCAGCTGCAGGCGCTGCAGTCACCTGGTGCGTGCACCCTGCCCTCTCTTGCTGCAGCGCACGGAACGCATACCGACTGCGCGGCATTGCGGCGCCAAGGATGAATATTTTCAGAATATGAGAAAATGAAAAATGGAGTCTGCGATGGCGCATACACTGTCTGGAGTGTGTTAGAGCGAGAGAGAGAGAGAGGGAGAGAGAGACAAAGAGGGAGAGAGAGAGAGAGAGAGAGAGAGAGAGAGA
>NW_026268233.1:406-735 GCF_000697945.3 Frankliniella occidentalis | reverse complement strand
TCCCACCCCTTCGCCGAGAAGAGGACAACGTTTCCAGCGCGATGAGCGGCACGCTGCAGCTCGAGGCGGGGCGCGCGGGGTCGGCGGGGCGCCTAACAGGTGCGTCTAACGGGGGGTGCTGCCCCACCCCCCCTCTCCGCGCCCTCCGCAGGTGGATGCTGCTGTCGCGTTGTCGCGTCGCCTTCCCGCTCGCCTCGTCGCGGGGCGCACAGGGTGGTGGTGGTGGCTTCGCGTGGGCCATCCTGGGCTGAGATTAGAATCGCATCGCAGGCGCGCGCGTAGTAGGCACATCACCCCGCAGCACCCGCCACGCCCCTCCACGCCCCGCC
>NW_026268233.1:0-351 GCF_000697945.3 Frankliniella occidentalis | reverse complement strand
GAGTGGCGCACCGAAAGCTCTTTTGCCTCGAGGGGGGCGAAGCGAGGCGAGCAAACTACTGCAATGCTCCGTCGGCTCGTGGGGTGCGGCTCCGCAGGATCCGCAGGCTCCGCAGGCTCCGGGAGGCGCGCGCTGCGCACGGGGACGTAACTTTCCATCATCGCGGACTAGAACGCACCCCAGTGGCCTGTTGCCGCCCCTCACCCCTCTCGCCCCTCTCGCCGCGCCCCGCCCCTCTACGGCAGCGTTCGCTTTTACTGCGCGCGGGGTCGGGCTTTTTCGCGCCAAACATCCCCGAGGAGCTGCAGGCAAGGGGAGGGAGTGGACGGGTCGGGGGTGAGGGGGCAGGGG
>NW_026268232.1:15389-16096 GCF_000697945.3 Frankliniella occidentalis | reverse complement strand
CCCTCTACTCGCTCGGTCCCCCCACAACACACATACACACTGTAAGTAATTGTCGTACCGGGCAAGGGACCATGGAAGGTGTCGTACATTTACAATTCAAAATTGTACATGCACAAGCATTGCGTATTGATTTCAAATTTCAAAATATCTTGAACGTCTTCGAATATATTTTTCTTACATTGAATTTAACTTGTGCGTGCCCACCTCTTGCCTTGTTAGGCCTCTGTCCTAAGGTGATTTGCAGAATGATAGAAGTGCAAGGCAAGAGGCCGTGTAGGCATGCCGATGGTTGCTTGCTAGCTAATTAGTACAAGAATCAAAATATGACTTACGTTAAGTTTTCGGGGGGCGGGAAAGGGCAACGGCTGACAGCGACTCAGCTCAACCTGTCAAACAAAAATCACAGGATACTTAAGGTAAATAAAAAGGAATTTTAACTCCACCAAGGTGGCATGGGCAAACCATGGCGTGAAGGGACCCTTCTCCTAAGTTTTTGCCTACCTTCAAATAATGCGGGAGGCGGCGGCGCACGTCCGGTCTCGGCTAGGTGGCGGCGGTGGCGGCTCGGCTCAACCTGGCAGGCAAAACAATTGAAGAAAACTTAGTTACATTTCCAATCCGACTGGTTACGCTGAAAGACCTGACTCTGCCTGTCCGGCCTGCCCGGCCGGGACTGGAAACTCGGGGTCCTCTTCTACCCCCCCCCC
>NW_026268232.1:12001-15329 GCF_000697945.3 Frankliniella occidentalis | reverse complement strand
CCCCCACACCTTCCCAGCGGACACGACGTTTCGTTCCCAGAACGAACGGGCTCCGAGGTGGCGTGGGCAAACTCACGGCGTAAAGGGACCCTTCTCCTAAGTTTTTGCCTACCTTCAAATAATGCAGGAAGCGGCGGCGCACGTCCGGGCTCGGCTAGGTGGCGGCGGTGGCGGCTCGGCTCAACCTGGCAGGCAAAACAATTGAAGAAAACTTAGTTACGATTGTAATGTAACACATATCCAATCTGACTAGTTACGCTAAGACTGTTTGCCTGGCCGGCATGGGCGGCCGGGACCGAAAACTCCCCTTCCTCCGATCCCCGGCCCAGAGCCGGCGGGGGAGGGGGAGGGGGCCGGTCCCGGCCGGCCAGGCCGCCCAGGCAGAGTCAGGTGAGACAATATAAAACGGAAATGTTCAGTTCGATACGATTTGAAAGTAGGTTAGGCAATACGACGTCAGCATTGGTGCACTGATAAGATAAGTGTTCAACTGCTCAACACTTGTAAGTGTGCAACTTCAAATTAAATACTCGCAAGCGTGCAACTGCAAGTTGGATACTTGCAAGTGTGCAACTCGGTGGGTGTGCACTTGGAAGTGTGCAACTCCTCGGTTGAGCACTTCCTACAAGTAAGCGTTCAATCTAAGGAAGTGCACACCTTTCGAGTTGCACACTTGCAAGTGTACGACTACGGAGTTGCACACTTGCAAGTATTCAACTTGCAATTAAACACTTACATGTGTTGAGCAGTTGAACACTTAGTTTATGAGTGTGAGGTGCGTACCCGCTCTGTCCAAGCCCAATCACCACAAGTATACGATGTAACGTGCGAGGAGGGGGGGGGGGGAGTAACATGAAACAAGATGCATTGCCGGTGCGCACCCGGTGCTGCCCGCGTGTGACGCACAGCGTCGAACCCAGCCTAGAGTCCCGGGCCGTGCTCCCGCTCCGCCAAGTGTCCATTCGCGATTTGCTACCCCCTCTTCTCCCGCCTTCCGTGGCCTCCTCGCCGCTCGTGGCACCTCCCTCCCCTCCCCCCTCCCTGCCACCACCGCGGTGCGGCGGTCCGCGATGAGCACCAGGCGCGTCGCGCTTCGCGCCTCTCCAGTTAGCGTCACGTTTTATTGGAGCACCGTATCTTAATAAAACATTCCGGTAAAGCTAAAATGCAGAAGAATGTGAGGAAGAAGTAAACGGAAGTCACTCCGTTTTCTTGTTCCTTGCATTCTTATGCATTTTAGCTTTACCGGAACGCTTTATTGATGAGGCATTACTGACCTTGGTTGTCGTGCAAATCGTCAACGATGCAAAGATCGATCATGTGATCCACGAAAGCGTTAATTAATCTCCCGCTCAGCTCCCCCGCCGTGTCCAGATTCCTATGGAACTCCTCGTTAACCACGCATCTGCGTCGCGCGTGTGTGTGATTACACAAATTCGGGTCTATCTTTGGTAGCAACTCAATAATAAAATCAATGTCACTTGAAAAATCATCCGTCCCGCACAGATTTTCTATGAGATCGTTAACTCTAGTGTGGCATAATGCACTTAGGGCGTTATCTAGAGGAGCAAGAAGGCGGGGACAGTGGCCAGGCCGACAGTAAACCAATATCAACAGTTTTAAAATGTGATGAATGAGCGGGAAACGAGCCAAGAGGTACTCTCCAGTTATAGTCATAGTTTTTAGAAATTCAACCAGTTTGCGTAAACACACATACCAAGAATAATGAGTGGCACAATTTAAAAGCAAAGGGGGCGGGGACGGGGCGCCTTGCGATATCAGTAAACACGCACACACACGGCACAGAGTCGAAGCCCGGGGGGAGCTTTCCACAGAGGGGGGCGCGGACGCGGCTCAACCTGTCGCACGAAAAGCAAGGACAACTATTATGTTATATTCAATTAAGAACGGGCCCTCCGCGCTTGGGCAAGTGCACGCTCACACCCGCCGCTCACGGGAGCCCCTCCCCTCCTGCGCCTACCGACTACCCCAGCGTCCTGCAACGCGTCCGGGCCGTGCCCCAAAGACGCGCCAAAGCTTCGAATCACGTTTAAAAATTAAACCAGAGCGGGTTAACACAAATAAACAATTATTAGCGTAGTTTCGGAGCGGTGGCGAAATGGTGGGGACATAGCGGAGCCGAGTGAAGCTGGCCGAACGGGCCAATGACACAAAGCACCATCACGCGCACACGCGCGCGCGCGCAAACAAACACACACGCACACACACACACTCGGCTTTAAGTTCATTTCTTTCTCCCTTTTAAAATCATACTTAAAAGTTATGGCTGCGACAGTTTTTACAGCTTTACCCAAAATCATAGGGACGACGACAAGGGCGGGGCGGTGCGCACCAAAGGAGCAAATAATGTTGCACTGGACCTGACCTGACCCGGGGCCCCGTCGGGGGCGGGGAGCCCCGTCCCGCTGTCGCGCTCGACTGCTTCCGCTCCCCCCCGCACCCGACTCAAACAAACAACAACCGGCCCGCACGAGCGGTTGAGCGGCACGCCTTGCGAGAAGTGTGTTGCTTGTTAGACAAGGTGCACTCACATTCACTGGTCGATTACTTGTGCACCCACCCGCCCTGCGCCCCCTCCCCATTCCTGCTTGGCCCACGCGTAGCACACATTCAGAGCACCTCGCACCGAAACTTCCCAAAAATTTAAGAATGAAAAATCATCGCATAATCACCAATTAATTTTTGAGTTTAAAAAACACTGGAGGTGCCATCACAGAATAAAAAAATAAAAAAAACCAAAAAAATCTTAGTGTACTAGCGCGTAGGTTGACCCGAGCGGGGCGCGTGCAATAATTCCGTCGCGCCCCATTACCTCCCCGACGCAGCACCCGACTCACAAACACCCGCCCCGCACCCGCTTATCCATTGATTAACTACTGATTGCAAAATGAACTGGATGTGACGTTGAAAATAGAAACATAAAACAAGTGCCTAAAAAAGCAACAATCAACACACATCTCAGTGCTTTTCCCCGTAGGTAGCGTGGATGCGTGGGAGCCGCTACCGGTAAACAAAAGGGTTGACTTACCTTTGCAATGAGAAGCGTTGGCGGCGGCGCGGTGGCGCGTGGGTCGTGAAGACGGGGTGGTTGGCGGTGATGACACGGGCACAACACTTGGCACTGGGGCAGCGGAGCGGAGCGGAGTCCTCGGGGTTCACACCGGTCCAAGGGTCGCAAGAGACTGACGGTGCTCTGCTCCGGCGGGCAGGTTGCGGCCACGGCGATGCAGAAGTCTGGCCCACAACACTCCCCCGCAACCCCCGCACCCCCGCAGACGCCCCAACGTGGGCATTCCCTCCCCCCACT
>NW_026268232.1:7861-8256 GCF_000697945.3 Frankliniella occidentalis | reverse complement strand
AGCCTAATGTCAATGACTCTGTCGTGACGTCACAGTCTGAGACCCCTGGCCTAGCCGCCTGCAGTGGGAGAGAGACAGAAGACGCAATCTCAGTCGCACGCCGTCGGGTTGGGTGCGAGATCTGAACCCGATCGATCCGGAACACTAATTTAGGCCCCACTTGTTCAATATCTCGGGTTGCACACCTCGGATCGGCGGGGACTAAAATCGAGGTAAGAGAGGAGTTCCGAATCGACCAGTGTTACAAAATCCAGCTTCCTACAATTGTTAGTTTGCACTCCCCTTGTTTTTCCGACGTCTGAACGCGTTGATGACCAACGAGAGGTGGAACGCGTGGAACGTTCACTTAGAAATTGGTGCAGGCTGTAATAACATGTGTGTGTGTGGGGGGGGGG
>NW_026268232.1:6615-7811 GCF_000697945.3 Frankliniella occidentalis | reverse complement strand
CCCCCCCCCTCTCCCCCTCCCGGGGCTCTCCTCCTCCTTCTCCTACCTTTTCCGCCTTCCCGTGTGGGGAGGAAATGAGGGGTGGAGGGAGAGGAACGGCATGGTTTCACACACACATACACACATACTCCAATGTTTAGGTTTTTTACGGTGTGCAGGCGCCAAGGCGTAGGAAAACACGACAAAATCACGACACGGACAGACACCACGACCTCCGCTTAAGGCTTCGCGTTTTGCGCTTTAGCGCACGCGAAGCCTAACAAAAGGGGAGTATTGACATGGCGTTTGAACGTACGGAAACGTCTTTAAAAAAAAACGGACACGTTCCTGTAAAGAAAATAAACGTCTTTGGAACGGAACAGTTTTTGAACAAACCAGGCGAATGGGCGGCTTAATCCTCTCCCGGCTGGTCACTAATCCCCTGCGCGCGGGCCGCCGGAGGGGCTCGTCACCTGTCACAGGTCGGCCGACCCTAGCCGGCGTGCCCGGAGTGGTGGGGATGGATCGCGATCCAAAATCAATCCGCCAAAATCGAAAAGTCACTGTACCGTAAATCTTTGGTTCAAATTTCATCGTTCAGATGTGAGGGTATTGTGTTTAAAGTGGGCGAGGGAGGGCGAGGCGGGGCGAGGTGCGAGGGAGATGAGCGCTCCCCGAGGACACATGGCCCTCTCTCCAGCCAGCCTGAGCCTGCTTGGCCCTGGCCTCCACGCCACCCCACCTTCTCGTTTCTTTTCTGTGCTTGTTCTCGCCTGCACGTGCAACGCACTTTTGGCTAGACCACCCCAAGCGGCTGGAAGATGAATAGGGGGGGGGGGGTAATAATTGGTTGCGCCTTTGTATGATCTCGCCCACTCGGATACAAACAATTACTTTTCACATACAATCTTTGAAATGCTTTAAGTTAAATGTTTAATTTTGCTCCTTTTCACGCGCCCATCGCCGCGCGCCGTACCTGTCCGGCCCGTGCCCACGTGAAAACCACAGGTCTATGGGGACCTACGGTATCAAAGTGAAGTGAGTGCGAGAGAGCCAGACAGAGCCGCCCGCCCGGAGCGGGGGGAGGAGCGGGTTGGAGGGGCGGGGTGCAGCGGTGGGCCGCCGGGAGGCTCTGCACGGCCCCAGTTCCCGGCGATTTGAACACGATCGGTCAAAAGCAAAACCAGCAACATGGAGATGAACGATAAGAGCACAAC
>NW_026268232.1:4015-5938 GCF_000697945.3 Frankliniella occidentalis | reverse complement strand
AACAAAGATAAATTCATTTGGAACGGAATTGAGCCAGGAAATCATTCCGGTAAAGCGGTAAAGCTGAAATGCAGAAGAATGCGGGGAAGAAGAAACCGGAAATCGCACTGCTTTAACATGGTGACCTCCGTTTTCTTCTTCCCTGCCTTCGAATCGCCCCTCACACTCCGCCTCTCTTCGCCTCGCGAAAAACTGTTTTCTGGTTTGGTTCTTATTTTCTTTTTCTTGTAACCGAAACGACTGCAATGGTCTACATATTGCTCGTCGATGCAATATGCCACACAACGCTACGCCTCGCATCGCCCTCGGGTTACGTTGCGCGGGGCGCGCGCTTGGCCGGAGACCGGCTCCAGGATCGGGCTACGCGATGCGCCCGCGCCACGCCACGCCACGCCTCTGCTTCGCGCCGGCTTTCCCGCCTCGCCCCGCCCGGCCTCGCTCCGCCCCATCGGTGCGCCTGTGCGAGGGACCCGCGCCTTACCCGCGCCACGCCACGCCACGCCACGCCGCTGCCCCGCTGCCCTACCTAACGGGAGTCCCCCGGCCCAGCAATAAGTGTCCTTCGGCAGGCTTTCCTGCCTCGTCCCGCCCCGCCCCCCGTCCGGGCGCCTGTGCGAGGGGGGTGTGCGCCACATGTCCGAGTTTTGGGAAGTCCGGGTCCGAGCGGAAACTAATAGCGCAGGTAGAAGAATGTGTCATTTGCCTGCTGCTCTGGCTGTAGTTGCTCTCAGTTGCTGCCTACCCTTAGAGAGAGAAGGTCAACGCGCACACCGTAGTGCCACACGATTGCTAAGTCGCGCATGCCCTGTTCGTGCCGTGTTCGTGCCGTGTTCGTGCCGTGTTACTCGCTTGCTAGTGTTGAGTGACCAGCGTGTGGCGTGTCTGACACGTGAACATTATTTCACCTTTGGATAAGTGCTTCGTGAACATTGTGTGATCAACTGGGTGCTTTGTGAATATTGTGACCATCTTGCGAGCGGTCTCAGAGAGCAGACGACGCGCGGGCCACACGGGTGGGACCTCTCGCTCGCACTCACGCTCGCCGCACTAGCTCCGTCTCTCTCGCACCGAGCCAGAGTGGCCCGCGGAACGTGTGTGTGAGACATCTGATCGTGCGCCCTTGGTGTGACTGGCGCCCCCCTCGACTTGCAGTATGGCTGGCGCCCCGCGGGCAAGAAGAGATGAGTTGTTTGGTGGAACTTACTACCCCGTGGTTGGCGACGGGAATTGTGCTTTTCGTGCTCTGAGTTTGGTAATTTACGGAAGCCAAGATAGTCACGAGTTGTTACGTACTATTTTAGTGAACCATGTCTGCCTGAACTGGGAGTTTTTCTCCGTGTTTACCGACAGCCAAGACAGGAAAACGTATCGTGAACAAATGTCACAGCTCGGAACATATGGTGGCGTCGCGGAAGTACGTGCCGCCGGGGAGCGTTTCAAGAGGTCCGTGGTCATTGTGGATAGCGGGAGGCTGGCCCTTAGCTGTCTGCATCCCGGCGATGAACGGCCTATTTTGTTACGGCGGACCGGCATGGGCCAAATGGCACACTATGACGTGTATCTACAGTTGCCTCACAATGTGGACATACACAGCCGAAGCTCAGAGACGCTGCAAGGACGAGAAGAGCCCGTTGCCCAAATACCAAATAAGACTCCCAGCAAGAATGGAGACGTTATTCGTCGCCCACGTTCAACTACCTCACAAAGTGAAAGGGCGAATAACCCAAGTAAACGTGCGTTTGAAAATGAAACTGCACAAGAGCGAGAAGCGAGACTCACAAAGGAGCGTGAGGGGAAACGAGCAAAGCCGCGCGGCCCGAAAAGCCGTGAGACTGAACAAGAGCGAGCGGCGAGACTTGCAAAGGCACGCGAAGCGAGAAGCGCAAAGGTGTGGGATTCCAAAAGCCGCGAGACTGAACAAGA
>NW_026268232.1:0-2803 GCF_000697945.3 Frankliniella occidentalis | reverse complement strand
CCCCCCCGTTGCAGCGCCCCCACAAGGGGAGTGTGTCAAATAAGTTGCCTACCTTACGGCGCTGGCCGCTCATCCCCTACTCTCCCGTCTATTCTTAAACGGCACGTTGATGCAGAGGTATCTATGCCTATTTGTATTTCATGTATTTTGTTTTTATTTTATTTCAGACGGCGAGGACAATGTGGAGATTGTTGAATCGGATGCAACGCTTGAGTCAGATGACGCTACCAGCGAACTATCTTTTGAAAATGGTAGTGACTCTGACGAGAGTCACGAGTTGCCCAATCACCCTTCTGCAATTGCTCGCGTCGTAACTAAAGTAAATGCAGTGTTATCAGGCGTTGCGAGTGCGCGGTGCTATGTTTGTGACCGCATAATAAATAAGCGCCAAGAGAAAGAATTTTGTGCAGACAGCTACCGGCCCCGTCAGACTGCCAGTGATAACGGACGGACCAAGCCGAGCGCAGCAGAAGTGAAGGATTTGCTGGACAAACTAGTTGCCGAGCCGGGCCGGTACGCGATGTGCACTACTTGCTACAACGACGTGGTAAAGGGGAAGACACCAACAATGTCAGCTGTCAACGGCTTCCGCTATCCACCTCGACCACCACACTTGCCAGAGCTGACAGAGGTGGCCGAACATATTTTGGCACCCCGCATTCCTTTCCAACAAATTACGCACTTAGGGCGCCTTGGTAGGAGGGGCCAATACGGGTTGCGGGGATCGGTCATCTCAATCCCAACTGAGCCCAGTGACATAACTAGGAAAGTTATCCCCCTTTTACCCGAAGAAGATCAATTGTGCGTTGTCAATTTAAAAAGAAAATTGACACACAAACGCGCATACGCGAGCAGCAAAGTTAACCGCGAAATGATTCGAAGTTGGGGTTCCTTTCTTTCCGGCACTGAACTTTACAAGAAGCATAACATTGTCTTCGACGACAGCCGGCTTGACCAGCAAGAGGTCGAAGAGGAGCACGATATAATATCGGAGCAGGTTCAGCACACCGTACTTATTGAGGACGCCATGCAACCGGTGCAAGTACACGCGGACCCTGGTCCACTGCCGGCGGACCCTCTGGCAGAAGAGATCAACATCGCGCCGGGAGAGGGACGCCAGCCACTGTCCGTGGTGTGGGACAGGGAATCGGAAGAATTGTCATTCCCCAGCGTGTACCTCGGCCAGGCGCGACAATTTGACCACAGGACAACCAGATACGTGGCAATGAAGAGCGAGGTCCAGCGGTTTGACAGACGCGGCGCAAAACCACAGCCGCTGCTCTACAAATATGCAGTGCATTGTAGAGAACAAACCTGCCAGCGTCTGCGACATAGGTGAGTTTTTAATTATTTATTGATGCGTTATATCTAATGCAAAAATAGTCGTTGAAACGCCTATTGGGAAGTGAGGGGGGGGGCAGCAGGCCTAAGCGAGCAGAAGCGAGCCGGATGTGGCGTGGCGGCTACATGGCTACACCTTTCACTGCCTGCCCAGTGCCCAGCCTATGCGCAACCGCCGTGTCCCCCCCATTTCCTTTGGCCACACCCGCCACCCTCCGCTTCACCCACAGAACGCTTGCGATTGGGCTTCGAGACGACTAATTCTGAATTGGATTTTGCAAGTTATGAGAGAAATTCCTGTAATACTTAATTAAATTTTTGTTCACACAGGTTTAAGCGTGGTTCAGAAAACCACATCGGCGGTCTGGTGACTAAAGAAAATATTATGGATCCCAAATTTGTTGCTTCTTCCCAAAAAAAGGGTTTTGCAGTGCCTACCCTTATTCCAAATTCCGCACAGTATTGGCAATCCATCAGTCACGATTTATTCGCCATGGTACGCCAAGCGGGCAAGCCAGCCGTCTTCTTGACGGTGTCTGCCGCTGAATACCATTGGCCACTTCTAATTAAAGCTTTAAAAGCATTAAGCAAATCTGGTGGACAGATGGTAATGGATGGTCACATCGAGAGTGAACAAGATGCCAACGTACCCCCTCTGGTGTTACAAGATATAGAAAACGTGGTACAGGGATCGAGCGAACAGGTAAAGTGTCGTGCTTTATTCCAGGTGTCTGATAAACGCCGCTAACTTCTGTACTATGCTGTACCGCAAGCACGAGTGCGGGCGGGTGAGCGGGGCTAATCAGGCACCTGGTATTAACCAATAACGCACCTTCTTTCATGCCATGCAACTTTATAATATTTTTTTCGTTTTTTATGTAACAGGCCTCAATTGACATTCCGGGGGATGAGCGACTAAAACTAATTAGAGAAGACCCTGTAGTCTGCGCCATGTATTTCCAGGAAGTCGTGAGGCTCCTGGAAAAGTTTTTGAAACAACGAAAAGGCCCCATGGGGCGTTATCGTGTTACTGATTTCTTCTTTAGAATTGAGTTTCAGGTAAGCAACTAGTAATATTGATTTTCAATAGTACCAAGTGATCGATTTCACCCCACTCAATTCAGTAATTATACTGTACCCCATGCACTAAATCCAAGCGTAATAATGTCGCACACTTGCTTTATTATTTTATTACCTTACGTGCACAAAACGACAACATATTTACTCACTTGCAGGTGCGTGAACGAACATCCACGCACTTAACGCAACAGAAATAGCCACGATTTCGAGTGTATACCAGGTGGCTGATTCACGCCGCGCACTTCTGTAGTTATGCTGTACCGCATGCACGAGTGCGGGCGGGTTGCCTACTCGCTCGGCTCGTAAGGCGCCGTGGACAGGGGTGATAGGCAAGCCCGCCCGCACTCATGCATGCGGTACAGTATACCTACTTGGCGTTGTA
>NW_026268231.1:16110-17636 GCF_000697945.3 Frankliniella occidentalis | reverse complement strand
GGGGAGGAATTTGGACGTCCAGGGGGGAGGGGGGGTACCCGAAAACCGGACACAACCGGACAGGGGGGAGGGAGGGGTCATTTTTGGCAAAAACGACCGGACGGTCCTTTATGGATGGCCCCCAGTGCGCGCGGGACGGTCGCTCTTTGGGGACTAGTGCGCTCGCGAAGGGTACCGCGTGGGTCCTGGGGCGCTGATCAAGCGTACAATAACGCTCACTGGTCTCGTCTGGGAGACCGCCAAGCGCACTAGTCCCACCGCTCAACGGACCTCGGAGCGCACTAGTCTCACAGCGAACGTACTGAATGGGTCCTGTTTGGGGACTGAATGAGACCATTTGGGGACTGTTTGAGTACTGATTATTTTCGTAATGGACAATATTAAAATAGGGAAGTAGGAGACCGCACGATTATTTCAGTAAAGCAAAATGAAGATTGATATTTTTTCTTTTATTTCAAACACAACTTTGAAGAAAACCTTACAAAAACAATGCGAGTTACTGACAGTATGGCATGTCTTGGACGGCGTAGAGGCTCCTTGCTCAGTGCAGCAGGTATCCAGTTTAAACATTCACTCTAGAGCAGAGGATGCACACGGGCCGCAAACCACCCCAACGGAAGACGGCAGGACGGAACGGAGGTTGCGCCGCTGCATGAGGCAGCCAGCGACATCAGTGCACTTGACCTTTGGACGTATAAGTACGAGCCGCTTGAGGTGCAGCAGGCCGCTGGCAGCCAGGTCCTGTCCCAAGTCGGGGAAGTAGAAGCCACCATTATGCTCGTCGTCACTGATGGTGCAGAACACCTGCAGCTCCCGCAGTGACGAGGCGTGCGCGCGGACCAGCGAGAGCATGGTGGGCTTGCGAAGAGTGTGGAGGCCCACGCACAGCCAGCGAAGTGTCCCGTACTGTGAGGGACTGAACGTTACATTGGGACCAAGGTAACTCCACACCGTTAGGCTCTGCAGGGCGGGCATGCGCTGCACACAGCGCAGCTGATCCTCGCTTGCAGTTTCTATTCTGAGCTCTTCCAGCTGCAACGGCAGGTCCGGGTAATCGTCACACTTCTCAACGCATTTGACGTCTAGCCGTTTGAGCGAAGTCAGTTTGAGCACCTCCTCTAGGACCTTCGGTTCTACCGGACCGGAGCACCCGAGCTCCTCCAGGTGCACCGGGTGCGACGCCAGGACACGCAGTAGTTTATCCGAGCCCTTGCCCTTCAAGCCCCTTATGCAGCGTGTATCTTTCCATCGCTGTTTGTCGCGTACGATATCATTCACCTTTAAATCATTTTCAGAGAGATCTTTGTCTGTTATGGCCATGATGGTTGTCATTGGTGGCCCCACGTAAGCGGCTGGGGACGAGGGGACAGCGACGTCGTCAACCTGGACGAAAAGACATCAAAACGACAGACTGAGCACCATGGTGCGCACGCTGAGATCAACAGAGGTGGCCGTCCTGGCTGGTGGCTTACCTTGGCCAGCTGGCCGTCTGCGCGCAGCTGCAGCAACAGAAGGCGGAAGACGTC
>NW_026268231.1:13470-14754 GCF_000697945.3 Frankliniella occidentalis | reverse complement strand
TGCATCAGGCAGCCAGCGACATTCGTGCACTTGTCTTTCGGACGTACAAGTACGAGCCGCTTGAGGTGCAGCAGGCCGCTCGCAGCCAGGTCCCGGCCGAGACTGGGAAAGTAGTAGTGACCACCAACTTCGTCGTCACTGATGGAGCAGAACACCTGCAGCTCCCACAGTGACGAGGCGTGCGCGCGGACCAGCGAGAGCATGGTGGGCTTGTGGTGAGTGCTGAGGCACACGCGCAGCCAGCGCAGTGTCCCGTACTGTGAGGGAGGGAAGGTTACATTGGGACCAAGGTAACCCCACACCGTTAGGGTCTGCAGGGCGGGCATGCGCTGCACACTGCGCAGCTGACGCTCGCTTGGAGTTTCTATTCTGAGCTCTTCCAGCTGCAACGGCAGGTCCGGGTAGTCGTCACACTTCTGAACGCTTTCGACGTCTAGCCGTTTGAGTGAAGACAGTTTGAGCACCTCCTCCATGAACTTCGGTTCTACCTGCCCCGAGCACTCGAGCTCCTCGAGGTGCACAGGGTGCACCGGGTGCGACGCCAGGACACGCAGTAGTTTATCCGAGCTCTTGCCCTTCAAGCCCTTTATGCAGCGAGTATCTTTCCATCGCTGTTTGTCGCGTACGATACCATTCAATTTTAAATCACCTTCCGAGAGATCTTTGTCTGTTATGGTCAGGGTGGTTGTCATTGGTGGCCCCACGTAAGCGGCTGGGGACGAGGGGACAGCGACGTCATCAACCTGGAAAATACATTAAATAAATAAGCAACAGACCGAGCACCAAGCCGAAATCAACAGAGATGGCCGTCCTGGCTGATGGCTTACCTTGGCCAGCTGGCCGTCCGCGCGCAGCTGCAGCAACAGAAGGCGGAAGATGTCGCCGAACCCACCGAGCTGCACGTCGGCCTTCAAGGTGGATCCGTCCTCTTCCTCCGTGACGATGCTGCACTTGTTGGTGGTGAGCAGGCGGAGGCTGTCCTCCAGCTGCGCGGCCAGCTGCAGCTGCTCCTGCGAGGTGCGCCTATCCCCTGACGTACTCCGCTGCACCTGTTGCTCCAGGGCCTCCTCCAGCTGGCGGAGCTGGGCGACGGATGCGTCCAGCTGGCGGTTGAGCGCCTCCACGGCCTTGGGGACCACCACCAGCAGCGCCGCCACCACCTTCCTGCCCGCGTCCACGCCCCGCTGCAGCCGCTGCTGGTCGCTGTCCTCTGTTCGGCACTTCTTGCAGGGTGGGGCGCCACCGGTCTCAATCACTCGGATGACGATGTTGGCGTCGGGGAGG
>NW_026268231.1:11159-11491 GCF_000697945.3 Frankliniella occidentalis | reverse complement strand
GTGCGCGGATCTAAACAAACACACCGGCTGCTGCTCGTGTTGTTGTTCTTCTCCCCTCCGGATGCAGTCTGGTGTGCGAGACAAGGCGGTGAGGCGGCGGCGCGCGAGGGGACGAACTGACCGCAGCGTAGACCCGCGGGCTGGGGTTGGAGCAGAGCGACGTTTTGTGAGCTCGTCGCATCACTCTCACAGTGAGCGGGTGGGCCAATCGGCCGAATGAAGAGAGGCATGCGGGGCTGGCGCTTCGCAGGGCCGGCTTCTAAGACGATGGGCGCCTCTGCGCTGCGAAGAACATGCTCCAATATGTAGTGAGGCGACCCGCGTCGCCACTC
>NW_026268231.1:10238-10524 GCF_000697945.3 Frankliniella occidentalis | reverse complement strand
GGCCCAGCTGCTGCTCTTCCACGGGTCGCTGTGTTACGGCGACAACAAGGCCCTGCCAGGCAGTCTGTACTTGCGGGCGGCACAAGCGACCACCTGAGCGGAGCACTGCTACTTGTCGGAATGAAGTGCTGGGCAGGGGAACACAGTTTAGAGTTCCACACAAGTGCTCTAGCTGAGGTGAGGTCATGTCCTGAGGGAATCAGAACACTGCGGCATCCATCCGCGTCATTGTTTTAGTTCTTCTTCGGCGAGGCGGCGGCGCGCGGGGTTTCGACTGACGTGTGTG
>NW_026268231.1:5272-5678 GCF_000697945.3 Frankliniella occidentalis | reverse complement strand
AGGTTGGCCACCAGTGCACTATCGCCACTCGCCGCTCAACACTTACAGTCCCTCAATTCGCTAGTGAGCCACGGCGCCTGTGGGGTAGGCTCGCCCGCCGAGCTTCGCTGTAGTTGCGTGTGGCCTATCACGCTGCCGCAAGGCACTCGCTCCGCTTGCGACTCGACCGCGACGTAAGCTTCGCGCCGGCACTCCGTTTTCCCCGCCTGCGAGGTCGAGCGGAAGTATTCTGCATATGCTTCACCGTACGCGGTCTGCGAAGCTAATTTCTTGGAACCGGGACGGTCCCACCGCGCAACTAGTGTCACTGCGCTGACAAGCGTGTCAAGCGGCTCAAGGACGCGCCGCTTGAGCGCACGTAGGCCGCTAGGTTCTGGCACAGGTCGGGGCGGGGTGGTAGAAGCCT
>NW_026268231.1:0-362 GCF_000697945.3 Frankliniella occidentalis | reverse complement strand
AGGAGTGAGCAAACTGCGCGCCTCCGCACCTCTGTGGTACTAGGAGGACTCCGAGTCGATCACCAAATGAGAAATGAAATGCAACATCGAATCGACGTCGACGAAATCAAATTTCTCTACGAAATCACTGGGACACCGAAGTCAGGTCATCAGACAACCTTCCACCCTTGCGCTGATTACCTGGACTGCGCCGGCCTGCCAGGCCAGTGCGGGTGCGGGGTAGACTCACCTCGAGGACGCCTGCCACTTTGTGTACATACCGCGTTTGCTACGCCGCCGCCCTGGGGGCCATCGGCAACGACGACGCCCTCAGGCGCGGATTAAGGGGGGCGGGGGGTGATCGCCCCCTCTGTCGTCTCTAG
>NW_026268230.1:16691-18373 GCF_000697945.3 Frankliniella occidentalis | reverse complement strand
GATGCATACCATTAGAATCGGGAGAAAATTCTCTTTCTAATGATATGCATCTCGCAAAATCGACAAAAAATAGACTTACGACCATTCTCTGGGACGCTGGCGAGATCCGACACTATACGCAACCGCTCCAAGGTACGACCTTATACGCAGCCGCTCCGAGGTACGACCTTTTATTTTTCAGGGGTCGAATACTGTGTCTTAAAACTGCCTTACGAACCCAGAAAAATGGAAAGTTGTGGCAACCATCCTATGGTTTCTTTGGGAATAGCCGTACAATATGCTTGAGTAAACGATCCGCCTGTTGTTACAGCCGTCCTTTTGGTCAACACGCTTTGAATTTAGTTTCTTTTTATGGTTGCCGTTGAAGTAACCATACGATCGTTTCCGCAGCTTTTTATTTTTCTGGGTGTGATGTCGTGGTAGGAAACATCCTAGATGTACCCTTCTGGCTCTTCTGGATCTACGGATGTGCAGTCTTTCCGCGGCCCCCTCAGACAGCTCAGAGCCGACACCGTATTAGCCACATCGTGGCATGAACTTTGTCTTGTCCTGGTTTACTGCGAGCCTAATTTGTGTCAGTCTTCGATAAGGGCTTGCACAACGTCCACCACTCTGTCAAATCAAATGTGAACATCGTATACTTAAAATAAAGTGAACATGGCATGTTTACTTTAGTTAATGCGTACTTGGCTATTTATGCACTTATCAAAGCGTATAGGGTACATGAATATGTATCCATATATAAAAGCGCACACGGTCATATACACATTACTTAGAGTATACATGTCATGTACACTTTATTTGAAGTAGCCCTAGTTCACATTTGAACTGACATAGCAACTGCTCGCGGCTCAGACCCAGGGCTTTAGAGTGAAACGCACGCAGTCGGCAGTCGAGCCAAGCTGCTGGATACTTGTGCAGCCGAGCGCATGATGTCCTGGTAGCTGTCGTCGTGTGTGACGACGGACCCCTGCTAGCTGAAGGATCTTTCCGCCTCGTGGGAGTGCCCCCGGCTTCTAGGAGTTGGACGGGGAGCTCGGTCTTGGTGGTCTTTCCTTGCTTCACCTGGAGCCTGATCTTGGTGCACTCTGCCATCAGCAACGAGCTTCTCGCGCGTCTTTGCAATCAACTCGATGTCGGCGGCATGCACATGGTCCAATCATTGACAACATTCTACTGATGGCCGACTCCAGCGCGAGATGTAAAGCTGCGGAAGGCCTCAGACTTGAAGCACAAGATCCGCAGCTGGCTCCTGGTCCTGGCCGTCTTGTACAAGGCTTTCATCATAGCTATTAGGTGCTTTGGGGTTTACCCATTTACCTGCACCCCATGCAGATCGAGTCATATGTCTTAGCAGAGTCGTCAAAAAGGAGGTGGGTCCAGTTGGTGCTCGCGCCGCTTACCGATGATGGACCGCACAGCGTGGATGTGGTCCGTCGTGGAGCACTGTTAAAAGCTTACACTGATTAACACCGTAAGCTACAGTGAAAGCCTACAGCTTCGTAGCTTACGGTGAGATTCACTGAAGCTTACAGTGAAATTCACTGTTACTTACAGTGAAAATCACAGTAAGCTACGGTGCTGCTTGCTTTCACTGTAGCTTACAGTGAAATTCACCGTTTCTTACAGTGAAAATCACCGTAAGCTACGGTGCTGCAGGCTTTCACTGTAGCTTACAGTGA
>NW_026268230.1:14035-15638 GCF_000697945.3 Frankliniella occidentalis | reverse complement strand
CTATCTAAACGCGGGAGAAGCATGCTGCGTGTTGCCTGCCGTTACGCCGGGGGCTCGTCCCCGAGCCCCTCCCCGTCCCTCGCTGCCTCTCTCGCTGCGTCCCGCGCTGTTCGCCGTGCCTACTTGCGGTCGTTGCGTTCCTCGTGGGGGTCGGGTAAGTCCGGATGCGCTTGGTGGCGGCGCGCCACGCTGCACGGTCCTGGGCCGCCTCCCTCCAGTTGCCGATGCTGAGGGCCGCGGCGTCCTTCACTTGGTCGAGCAGGCGCGGGCGGAGACCCCCGCGGGGCCGGCTGCCCTTTTCATGCGGGGAAGGCCTCAGCATGGCGCAGGTGGTGGGAGGGGACGAGCCGCTGGCGGCGTGAGCCATGTAGCCATGTAGGCGGTTCTTCCTGGCGTAGTTGATGATGGAGGGTACTTCCGCTCGTTCCCGGATCACCTTGTTGTTATGGAACCCCCATACGCCTCGGCTCTTATGGTACACGGGGCGCGCGACTCGCCGCAGGCCCGTGTTCTCGGGCACTGCGGCGAGCGTCTATCTCTCTGCCGACAAGGTCCACGCCTCCGAGCCGTAGGTGATGGACGGCCTGACGATGGTGGTGTAGACGCGGGACTTGGTTTTTACGCTGATGTGTTTACTCTTGAAGTGCGTGGAGAGGGAGTGAAATTTTCTTATCCCCGACAGCGCCCGGTCGCGGAGCTCCTTGGTCAGCCTGTTGTCCTCCGTCACCGTCGTCCCGAGGTACTTGAAGGAGGCCACGCGCTTGAAGGTGTGCTCTCCCACCCGCAGCTCATTGCCGTGCTGCGGGTCCTGTGGCCTCCTGGACACGACCATGTACTAGGTCTTCGGTGACAGCTTGAGGCCGAAGCACGCCGCGTTGCTTTCCATCTCGCCGCAGAAGTCCGCCAGCTCTCTTTTGTGTTCGCTGCCACGGCGAGGTCGCCCGCGAAGGCGAGGATGGCGGGGTGCTGCAGCAACTCCGGTTGCTCTTAGTCCCGGTGAATTTCGCCCACCGCGCCCTCCAGGCAGGGTTGAAGAGCAGGGGGCGATGGGGTCCCCCTGCTTCACGCCTGACTCGATGAGAAAGAACAGCAACAGCAACCCGTTCACCCGCACGGCGGACTTCGTGTCTTCCTGTGCTGTCCGGATGTGGTTCACTAGCGCCCAGACCCCCATCTTCAGCAGGGTGGCGTACAGCGGCTCGCGGTGCATGAGGAAGTACGATAAGACCTTGTACGCAGTGCACAGCAGCGCGATGCCTCGGTGGTTGGTGAACTGCGACAGGTCCCCTTTCTTCTGCAGCGCCATGAGCATGGCCAGCCGCCACTCCTCAGGCATCTCTCCGACGGCCAATATCCTCTTGCAATCCGCGGGCGGCTCGATGGGATTCGCCAGTTCAGGTACGTTGGGGAGTCTTCTTCGAAGTGGCGCCTCGAGCGGTCCATGATCTGGCAACGGTACCTGTCTGGACGTGATGCCAGAGGGGACGCGTTACGATAAACGGTGGTTGGTGACTGCGGTCGTTGCCTATGTGTAGTCGTGGTGTAGGCGAGACGTGGGCCGGGGACGTACGAGGTGCGGGCGGGACGCGGGCGGTAGCCTTTG
>NW_026268230.1:6492-11531 GCF_000697945.3 Frankliniella occidentalis | reverse complement strand
GCACCCCAGTGAACACCATGTCTGAACAGCCAGCTGGTCCACACAGAGTAGCAGATCGGCGAGGGTACGCCGACCCCCGCCGCGGTTGCCTCAGCAGCAGGGGCGACGTAGGCCGCCCGCCCAACAGAGCGGCGAGCCGGTGGCCTCCCCGGTCTCCACAAGGCTGTTCAGATCACCCCGACGGTTGCCCGACGGTTGCCCTCACACGCCGTGTGGTGCCGACCCAAGCAGCCAAACAGCCCCCGGGCACCACGCTAGTATCACCAGTCGAGGCTTGCTTAGTGGTTGCCTGGTGGGTGCCCGGTGGTTGCCCGGTGGTTGCTCGGTAGTTGCCCGGATGTTGCCCAGGTGTTGCCCGGAAGTTGCCCGGAAGTTGCCCGGAAGTTGCCCGGGAGTTGCCCGGAGTTGCCCGGGAGTTGCCCGGAGTTGCCCGGTAGTTGCCCGGTAGGTGCCCGATAGTTGCCCGGCAGATGCCCGGTTTTCCCTTTGTCTGGGGTACGACCTGTTATTTCCCCAATTTCGGTCTGATTATTGTGGCGTTGTGAGACTCTTTTGTGTTTGTGTGCGTGTGTGTGTGTGTGTGTGTGTGTGTGTGTGTGTGCGCGCGCGCTTCTGGGTGTTTGGTGCGTGTCTGTACGCTTTACGTTCTGGCGGCTCTACCAGGCTGGCTTGAGGTGTGCGAGTGGTCTCACAAGCAGTCACTCGCACCCTCCGGGTGTCTAGGATCCCAACAGCCCTACCACCTTTCCAGGGGCACAGGGTAATAGGCAAGGACGACGGTCACCGAGTCTCTAATAATTTAATCACACAGACTAGATAATTTGGGCCCAGTAGTTGGCTGAAACTAACGACTAATCAATTTTACCCGAAGTTATCACAAGAGGAGAGGACTTACAGTTTGGAGTGATTGTTCAGAAGCGCTGCGGGCCGGACACGAAAGCGGTTCCTTGGGTGGTGAGCTTGGTCCAGGGCGACCGTCCGGTCCGGGGGTTGGAGTCTCTCTGACCAGCTCCTCCTGCCGTGCTCACCGTGCGAGCTCGGCAGGGGCATTTGGCAGCAGAACTCATACCCGTATAAGGAACCGCTTTCGTGTGACAGATATTTGCGCCGCAAAGACCCACAGGCGCACTACTCTAAACACAGACATTTGCGCCTTGGTCCACGGGCAGACTAACCTAAACACACCTATCTGTCCCGGTGTCTAGCGTTTGACGTCTGCACATTTCGCGCAGCACGTCTTCTGCCAGACACAGGTACACTGCCGTGTTAACGAGGCACAACGGTGGATAATGAGAGTTCTGCACTTCAATATAGACTTCCATGTCTTATTCCATTCTAATCAACCAACGAACAAGGACAGGAACAGGAAACGACAAGTTAAACAAAGGAGCAATGTAGAATTATATAAACAAAAGTAAAGGCAGTGAATAACATACAGTCTAACAATGGCTTACAGCGTGTGCGTCACCGAGAGCTTCAAGTCACGCGAGATTAGCTGGTGTATCGCTCCCATGGTCCTCTTTGGAGTGATCTGAAAACGACATAGATTATAATGACGATAATGCCGATGACTGCGCCTTTTGTTAAGTCTTCGCCAACCATCCCGATGGAACAAAGGGTGGACTTGCGCATGTGACTCACCCGATACTGCAGGAGGGTAAGGACGTCACGTCCAAGCGGTGCATGCACTCGTCATACACGCGCCTCACTACACGCGTGGAGAAGGAGGTGCTGGCACGATGCACCGGACGAGTGGCTACTCTAGCCGCCCCGAACGTGAAATCAGATGACTTATATGGCTACATATGGCTTAGAACATAAAACTCAGCACTTCTAACTCAGACCGTTGAACAGTACGTCAATGTTAAGTCTGTGCAAAGAGCTTGTTGGTGTAATGTGTTTAGGCGAAATTGTAATTACGGAAATACTGCCGGATTCATCGTTTTAAAATGTGCGCTCTGCTCCATTTTTACATGTGAATGTGTGCTGGTGTAACGGTTTATCATGGTAAGGGGCGGACAAGTGGCAGACACTGAATGTTGTTTAAACACTAGTTTATTACTTTACTATTTTACAGAATACGTGAACGCGCACGTACGCACGCACGCGCGCGCGTGCACACACACATCCCCTTTACGCCTTGAGTAAATCTGCAAATAATAATGCGAATTAGATATTTACATAAAGCTGCTAGTTATGGCTAGGTACGGATGTTCATGCTTAAGAGATCTTAAATACCTGCAGCCACTAAAGCCGCCTTCAGTGTGGGCGGCAGTATGTCGCCCACCACGACTCCGTTGTTATTATACACGGCCGCTGCCGCCGCGCCTATAAAAACAAAAACATTTGTAAATGTCGAGTGAACTGTGGTCACGCCGCACTGGAGGGGGCACTGCTGCTAGAGATGGTACTTCCCGAACGGGACGAGCCCGTTGATGCGCTTGCCCTTCCCTAGGGCCGTGAAGTAGAAGGGCGGTTGGCCACCCTCCACCAGTTGCCTCACCAAGGCGCACTGGGCCTCGGTGAGATTCCTGTCCGTGTAGGTGAAGATGTTCTCGCACGCCGGCGAGTACATCACTACCTTTTGGGCATTGCCCTTTGCTGTCGTCGTAAGGGCGACGTCCTACACCTTGTGGAGGCGCATTCTTGTGGAGGCGCATTGCCTCCAAGGTGGCGTTTGCCCTGTAAACAGGGCGCGCCTTGACGGCAGCAGCCGCTGGCGCGTTAAATGCCTCGAACAAGTCCATATGCAACAGTCAGTAACACATAAATTTGAACATTACGATCGGCGTGCGCTTGTTGCACCCTTCTTCCATGCCGTTGAATCAACCCAATCAACCCATCCTTTCTACGACATCCGCCACCCTACTACAGCGAAGCGGAGCTGGCAACTTAGTTTGGCGGACAAGCTGGCCTAGCTTTGACTAGTGTAATGCAAAGTGCAGATCTTTCCACGCGGTTATCATGCAGAAGAGTAGGGGTAGAAGGGCTAGAAAAGCAGTTCGGGCAAGATGTTCGAACGTGAAAGAGAGAGGGGGGGGGGGGGGGCGGAGGGGCAGACAGTTCGGGCGGACAGTTAAAGACAAAATTGTTCCGAAAAGGGGTGAAGTTACACATTGGGCAGTGGGAATAGTGTAAAGGGTGGTTTATCACTATGCACAGGGGCTAATTTTAAAGAGAGCAGGAATTTCGTTGTTTCGGCACTTCTTGTTGCCGTGCGTCGGGCACTGTCGTCGAAGAATCGGTGGCTGGCAGCGAGCTGTTGTAATTTTCCTGCGGCGGACAGAAGGTCTGACATGATATAATGTCGTCGCCAATAACATCGTCGAGGTGACAGATATCCGACGGGGGAATTACCCCGAAATCAATGTATCAGAACCAAATTCTGTGTGAACGAGGCAGCGCACAAACCCGAGGATTCGCGCTGTTGCGCTGGTGATCGGGCAACTTAACACTAACTGGTGAGGCACACAGCAGACAGAAAAGGGTTTGAATTAGGGTAAAAGAGATTTGGAAAGGACACTAATAGGCGAGGAGGGGTCCGGAAGAGTGGAAGGTGAAGCTTTCAGAGCATGGCGACAGCTACTGGGTTGGTGGCGTTGGAGAGCTGAACAGTGTACTTCTAGATGCTGGTGCAGTCTCGTAAGGGTGTAACGGCGCCAAGCTCACATTTACCCACCAACTTCACAAGAAATATTCTGCAGGGTGCGCGCGCTCTTCCTTGGTGTCCGCGGCCACGGCGAGGTCATCGGCAAAGGCAAGGATGGCGGGCTGCTCTAAGAGCTCCGGGTGTCCCGGTGTAGTGGCCCCACCGCGCCGTCCAGGACGAGGTTGAACAGCAGGGGGGCGATGGGATACCCCTGCTTCACACCCGACGCGATGAGGAAGAAGAGTGAGAGCAACCCGTTCACCCGCACGGCGCAGCTTGAGTCTTCTTGCGCGACCCGAATGTGGCCGACCAGCTCCCTGGGGACGCCCATCTTGAGGAGGGCGGCGTAGAGTGCTGGGCGGTGTACTGAGTCATAGGCTTTGGAGAAATCGATAAAGAGAAGGAAAGTGTCCTTCCCCGCCCCCAACCGGTCCTCCGGTATGGTTCTGAGGAGCAAGATCTGGTCGATGGTTGATCTTCGCCGCCGGAAATCGCACTGGTGGTTGCCTATCCTTCCGGCGGTGGCGGCCTCCAGCCTCAAGCCGCTGCATGAGGAAGTAGGAGTATACCTTGTACGATGTGCACAATAGCGCGATGCCTCTGTTTGTGCACTGTGACAGGTCCCCCTTCTTTGGCAGCGGCATGAGCATGGCCTTGCGCCACTCCTGAGGCATCTGACCGCTATTAACCTCTTGATGATGCCGAGCAGGGCGCGGGCCAACGCCTCCCCCACGTGTTGCAGTAGGGGAGTGGTGATGGCGTCCACCCCGCCGGCCGACTTCTTCCGCAGGGCGACGATGGCGGCTTAGACTTCGGTGAGGGTAGGGGGGGCCACCGGGGTGGTGTTAACGTCCTCTTCTGGTGGCGGCTCTACGGCGTCCTTCGGGCCGGGCACGTTTAGGAGCTACTCGATGTGCTTCCTCCAGCGGTCCAGGATCTGGTCCTGTTCCGTGAGGAGGGTGCCGTCCGCTGCCCTAACGAGGCCCGCCGACGCCGTGAAGGCCCTCTTCCGCAGGGCGCGGGTGAGGCGGAACAGCTCCGCGCTGTCCTGGCTCTCCCGGGCGGTGTCCAGGCGGTCCAGGAGGTCGTGCTGTTTGCCCGCTTGCACCGCTGGATTAGTGCTCGCTGCCTTGGGCGACATGTCGAGGAGGCCCTGGAAGAGGTCCTGGATGGTCTCGTCGGGTTCCTCCTCATCGATGGCCTGGCTGAGGATGTGGTGGGCCGCTTCTCTCTTCAGGACGGCTTCCTCGCACTCCTCTTTAAACCAGTCTGTGCCGGAGCCCTTCTTGACCTTCCCCAGGATCTCGTTTGCTGCCGTAGTGATGGCGGCCCTGAGGTGGCCCCAGAGCGCGTCCGGGTGTGCATCCGCGGGAGGGGGAGGAAGTGGGGG
>NW_026268230.1:0-6442 GCF_000697945.3 Frankliniella occidentalis | reverse complement strand
CGTTCCAAAAGCTGCTTTTTTAACACTTTTTAATAATTTTCAAGCTCGTCAAATTGCTGCCCTATGGGCGAAAATTTCGTCCGTTTTGCTCTATCTGAAGCCGTTTAGGCGCTACCGCCACGTTTAGGAGGGGAAATGTACGGGAATCACTAGGGCTGAAGAGCAGCGGCTGTAAAAAGCAGTCCCACAAAAAATGTTATAAAATAAAAGATGTAGAAAAATGTAAGCTCTTTAACTCTTTTTATGAGGCGCAGCCAGGCGGATGATTTGGTGGTTTTGTGCCTTCAACAGCTCAGGCAGGTTGTACGCGTCCTTTTCGTCGTTCCTGTGGTAGAGCCTAGGGCAGGCGTTAGGCACCACCAGGTTGTTTTCATCGACAAACCTCGACTCTACCATCTCACGCTCCTCGGCTGTAAAAGGCACTTCGGCGTCGCCAATTTTCGCTAGGATCTCCGCAAACGTCTTGTCTTCGCCCTGTCGCATGTTTTACGTCAGCTCCACGCACTCGAACTTCTGTCACAGCAGAGCACTCCCACCGAGGGAGTCCGTAGAGCTGAGGTATACAGGCTTCCCCCCGACAGGGGTCAGTTGGCGGAAATCCCCGAATATAACTGTCCAAAGGCCACCGAAATCTGTCTCGTTGGCCTTTGCCTCCTTGCAGCGCTGATCGATGGCCAGAGAATTGCGATCGGACACCCTACTGATTTCATCATTAATCTGGCGGTGGATGTTGGCGAAGGCGTTCTGCAAGTTGGCGAGGACCTGGCCTTGCACCGGCACCATGATGTCGTCGGCGCCCTCATTGAGCCGCTGGGTGGCTTCGGACTACTGATTTCAGGACAGGGTGTAGGCGTGGTGCATCGTGCTGCCCCCGATGTTGTGGGCCGCCTTGCCCGTAGAGACGCTGATGACCACCCGGCTGGAGTCCTCGCTGCCGTTGGCTGGGCAGAACGCCTCGAACACGTTGGCGATGTTGCGGGCCACACTTTTGCTTAAAAGCTATATAAGCGGGCTTATGCCATCGCCTCTGTGTCTGTCTGTCTGTCTGTCTGTCCGTCTGTCCGTTCCCCAAGAAGGACGTGAGCTTGAGGTCTGAAATTTTCAGGGTATTATTGTTGTCACTTCTGGACAACGAAACGGTTGGTGCAAATCCTGGCAACCACCCCTGAGTGGGTCTGAGGGGGTAACAAAGAAATAGGGGTTGGTCCAAGAAGTGGAAAAAAAATATTTTTTTATTGTCTCCTAAGGGGTAACTCGTGAAAGTAGAGCCGTTGGGCTAAAATTTCGTCCGTTTGGCTCTATCTCTCACCGTTTAGGCGCTAGAGGGAGTTTTTCTGACAAAAGTGACCCCGAAACAATATATTAAGTTTAGAAAATATTCGATGGTTTCCTAGGGGGTAACTTGTGAAAATAGAGCCCTGGGGGTTAAAATTTCGTCCGTTTGGCTCTATCTCTCACCGTTTAGGCGATAGAGGGAGTTTCTCTCACCAAAATGGCCAAAACAGAAATATTTTTATTTTTCCAGAAGTACACTTCTGTCTGAGAAGTATGCGACCGGTTCAAAATTTTCTTCTAAGCAGAAGAGTGGGCTTATTTTATGGTGGCACATCATTAATAAAACGTGTACACTTTTATGCAAAAAAAAAAAAAAAAAAAATAGTTTTTTGTTGTTTGAACACGTTCGGTGTAATTCAGAGTATGCCTGGAAGTATATTTAACTTCTAGGTCTAGTCTTATGTACATTTTCATAGGTGTGATATTGGATTCATAAGCTAACATCAGTAACTTAAAATTTCGGCATAACTTGCATGTATTCTACAAACTGCGGCACACACAGCCAAAGATGTTCAGCGTATGAAAAGAATACTTCGTTTGTTGAGTTTTACTTACGAAGTAGACAGAAAAGGTACCTGGCAAAAAGATGGTTCGAAGCGAGCCGTCACTCAAACGGGCCAAAGGCCCGTTTTCGGATAGAAGATGTATTACACCATAAAAATTCAGAAGGGACGGGCCGAAGGCAAGGCCCGTCCCAAACGCCGCCGGCAGGCCAAGCTGGGCCCGCTCCCTGCCGAACCGAGTTACAATGCAAGATGTCGACTAACAACATCATAGACTCTACTTGGAACTTCATGTGATTGAATAATGATGTCACATGAGTAGAGTCTGCCAACTGTCACCACATTCTCGTGCCGTGCCGGCCGCACCGTCGATGTAGATGAGGCGCGGCGCGATCTGCGTGCGGATGCCGTGGATGTCCACCTCCTTCTGCTTTGTGTTGAGGCGCCGGATTAGAGATGTAAAGTGATAGTAAAAAACTGTTTTTTTGAGTTTTAAACTCAGTAAAAACAGTATTTAACTTGGGCAGTTTTCAGTTTTTTACTCAAAAGTGTCTGTAAACCGATTATTTTGGCAAGAAACACCCGCACTAAAAAGAAAATCAATGATCAAGTACAAGAAGTCACACCAATACCCCACCCACTCGTTATGTCTGGTAGGCTAAACTCGATAGCTGGAATCGAGAATCCGATACCCACAACCAGGAGTTGGTTGCCACAACCGGATACTTGTACAAATAGAACAAACTCCAGCTTGGTTGTATTCGTACAAGTGTCCGGTCGTGACAACCAACTCTTGCTTGTGAGAATCGGATTCCAGCTATCGAATTCAGCCTACCAAACAGAATTGATCCCCACAACAAAGTATTTTTTTTTTTCGTGCACTTTTAAGTGTAGTACCATGGTGTCCTACAGGTATAAGTGTAGGACCAAGGTGTAGACCAAGGTGTACTGCAGTTAAAAATGTAGGAGTTGAAAGTATACGACACCCTTTCTACTACACTTATAACTGTAGTACACATGGTGGCCTACACGTAGTACAGGTGCCTCCCGTGGAAGCAATGCAGGCGGGGGCGCAACGGGGGCGTCACGGGTCAGCAAAGGCGGGGGCGTTGTTGGCCGTGGAGTCGGAGCGGAAGAGATCCGCTCCGAGAGAGCAGCGTCGCGGGTAAGAGACGGCGGCAGGTCGTCGGTAATGGAGGGCAAGTTGTGACAGGAACATCGAGTGGGTTGTTTTTTGGCGGTAGTTGTTGGCTGTGAGGAACGCACGGAAGCAGTTGATGGCGGCTGCATGGTGCCGTAGACGACATCCTCATCCTGGGTTGAAGTGGAAGAGGGGGACGGCGAAACGTCTTGGAGAAGTTCCTCCTGGGAAGGTCCTGGACGCGGAGTGTGGGCTCTCTCCGCCTCTGCGACCATAGTACTTATGCGGCTCATAGGCTCTATTCCACAGGGACAGATCCGAATAGTTGCCTACGAAATTCTCTGGATGCGATATCCCATAAACAATGGAGCTGTTGCAAACAAAAAATTCATATGTATTATTCATTATCTAATAATCATCCTGTGCTACATCAATCAATACATACTCCACTTTGCATTCCTTCATGCTAACGGTTGAGTTCCATGTGGGCCTCAATGGATACTCTCTCCTTAACAATTCTCTTGCTATATCCTGTGACATTTGCTGCAAAGTAAATTAATAAAAGGATGGGAGTCGTGGAATGTCCTAAGACTTTTGTGTCACAACAATAAAAATTATAAGACATCCAAAACTATTGACCGATTGATTAAGATATATTTTTTAGCGTTTATTCTATGTATATATATATTTTTCAGTAATTTATGCTATAAAAAGAACAATAGTTATACTTGTTCTTCTTATAATACAAGATCTAAAATCTCAAAAATTAATGTAAGTGTCCTTGATATGAATTCTGTGCTGTACAGATCCTCGATTCTCTTTAATAAACTGCCAGAGGATCTTAGAGTAATTGAAAGTTTGAAACTGTTTAAATCAAAAGTTAAGATGTTTTTAATCGACCGGCTAATCTTTGCAAGGGATTGAACACACCTGGTTCTTCGAAGCGCATGGGAGGCACAGAAGGCAAGGGTCCCGTCGGAGAGCGGCGGATGGGCCCACCAGCGGGCAAGGGCGCACAGTCTGGACGGTCCAGAGGAGACGATTTGGAGTGCCGGTAGAGACGCAACAGGAGGCGGTCGGTAGCAGATTGTTGAGGCGACGCAACAAGAGACTGGGACGAAGCGATGCGCCACTGTTGCCCCTTGGGGCATGGTGGAGAGTCCAGGGCCAGGTGCAGGTCCGGGTCCGGGCGCGGGTCCAGGTGCAGGTCCAGCCGAAGCCGAGGGTGGATGCTCTTGTATTGTAGCATACACATGACTTTCTGATGCGGTAGTCGGTGCCTAGGGGCTCAAAGTAGGCATCGGACGAGGCGCACTAGAAGCAGTGTTAGGTACATTTGACGTTACACGAGGGATTGAACTGGAATAGACCCTTTCAGAATTAGCGAAGTGAAGAACAAGGTGAAGAACAACAGGCAGGAAACAGTTGCTTTTAATAACCCGAACGTTTATGAAAACTTGCATAAAATATAAACAATATCAAAATGATACGACCTACAGTTCATTCAAGTGTTTTGGGTATGGGGTTTTGGGTATGGGTTTTGGGAGTGATTAAAAGCTACTGTTTCCGGACTATTGTTCTTCACTTTTTTCTTCACTTCGCTTATTCTGAAAGGGTCTATTGATGGCAAGGACATCGGTCATTCGGGAACGTCTGGTCGGGCAAAACAGGGCCTGGACGGAGGCGGGGATAAGGGGTGAGTAGGGTAGGGGGATTGAGGGGTATGCCATAGGTGGGAGGGGTGGTAGAGGAAGGAGCAGTCGGTGGCACTGGAGACGGAGGAACAGTGGCATCAAAAACAACACAATTGTTAGGCGCCGAGTGACATTTGGGACAATCGGAAAACATGATGGTGTTTGCAGTTCCAAGACAGTTGATAAAATGTAAGAACTTGGCAGGCACAATTAATAATCGGTCACCTGGTTTCGGTGTGAAACGGCACATTGGACACTTTGGGAATTGTGGTATGTTGTCCGTGGTGAGGTCCATGTGGCAAAGCATATCACTCAATTGCTTGAAAACTAGCGCAGGATGACGGACAAAATTATGATCTCCGATTGTGTTCGTCAGGCAGTAAAATCGAACAAGTTTCTTGAGCGACCCAAGGGTACGGGTAATGCTGTCCGTTTACGGGTAATGCTGTCCGTTAGCGCAGGGCAACTTCCGTCATTGGCCGCGGAAGTGACATCAGATGTGGTGGAAGCAAGGACCGCTTCGGCCGAACCAGGGACGGGGGGTGGTTGGGCCATCTTGAGAAATCGGGGCACAAGCACGTAGACACACAGTTCCTCTACTCACACACAAAAAAGTCAGCCAGCACGAGAGGGCATCCTGTCCGGTGGTGGGATGTGCGGCAGCACGACCCGTCCAAGGATGCCACTGAACTCTTGGAATGCACCAGGATTGACGATCTCGAAGAGATGCGGTTGAGGCGGCTGGCCCGTCAACAAGGAGATGAGAACGGTGCGGGAGCCAAGGGAAGTTGTGACAGTACCAGTACGTGGGCAGGGCACTGAGGGCGTGACTCAGCCTGGGCACGGAGGGCAAAAGTCTGGCACTCAATCCGCAGTAACAAAACTGTATGCAGAGTTGAAATCACAGTAGAGCAGGGAAGGTTTGCCGGAGAAGATGAAGCTGATGATAGTCCATTGTTGCATGGTGAAGGGTAGGACCGAACAAACGCGGGGCAGGCCGCGCCGTACAAGGCTAAATGCACCGGCCGGACCACTGGACCACGCGACACGCGGTGGCAAGTCTGATTAAAGGCTGGCCGGAGACTGACGAGACACGGCCGCGGGCCGGTCCGCGGGGTCCGAAAGGGAAGGAGGACCAAAACGCCGGACCACACGACAAGTGGTGGAAAGGAGAGGGGGCAGCTGTGGCCTGAGGCGTACGACAGGGAGCAAAGACGGCGGGAGAGACAGAAAGGGTAGGGAAGTGGGGGCGGGCGAGAGCGTGGGGAGGCTGAGACCGGCAACCAATAGGATTTGAGAGGAGACGGGAGGAGACTCAACAAGAGAGTATGTTAAGTGAGATAACGGATTACGACAGTCAAAACCCATCACAGTACCAATCTCACCATCGTTTTCTGTTGCCGGATCACCAGTAGCCTGGGAGGTAGGCAACGAACTCCGAGCCATGGGGCGCACATGCCCCGGGCGCGGCCAGTGCCGCCAGGGCCAGAACGGCCGACGCCATCCAACGAAGAAAATCCATGATGGTCCAGATGAGAAGGCGGAGGTGTAACTGCAAGATTAAACACATACAACTTCGCTTCACAGGATGTTATTATGATTAATTAAAGTCCTCCTTCTTTTTCCCACATAAAGTAACACAGTAGGTGAAAATGAAACAGGCAAATGAGTTATGAAAACATAAACCCAAAAAAATGAGCTTACACTGGAAATGCAAGTGTGTGAATGTCGCTCACCTGCAGGTGAGCGACATTCACACACTTGCATTT
>NW_026268229.1:11899-12357 GCF_000697945.3 Frankliniella occidentalis | reverse complement strand
CCCCTGCGCTCATTACCATAAGTGATGCGCCGGGGGCGCTGACCCGCGGGCGTGCTCGCATGCAGCACTCTGAAAATACAACAGAGGGACAGCCCGGCTCTTCCAACAGTAAATGAGACAGTCCTGCCTGCTCTGCCAACAGTTAGTGGGACGGTCGCACTCTTTTAACAGAGCTAGTGGGACAGCCCCGCTCTTCCAATTGCTGGTGGGACAGTCCCACTCTTTCAACAGTTAGTGGGACAGTCTCGCTCTTTCTACAGTTAGTGGGACAGTCCCGCTCTTCCAACAGTTAGTGGGACAGTCCCGCTCTTTCTACAGTTAGTGGGACAGTCCCGCTCTTTCAACAGTTAGTGGGACAGTCCGGCTCCTTCAACAGAGTTAGTGGGACCATCCCTCTTTCAACAGTTAGTGGGACTGTTGGACTGTGGGAATGTTCCAACCTTTCAACAGTAAGACTG
>NW_026268229.1:7093-7469 GCF_000697945.3 Frankliniella occidentalis | reverse complement strand
CGGAGGGGAAAAGAGTTGGGGACGCGCAGGGTAATGGTGTCCTGTGGGCGTCCCGTCCGCCGGCAGCGCACAAGTGTGTGAATATCGCACACTTGAAGACGTGTGAACGCCATTTCGTACACGATGTAAGCACAAATTTTAATGCGCGCTGGATTTCGATGGAAAATTTACACCGTTCCTCCTGTAAGTGTATTGAATGGGCATTTTTACACACCTAAAGTGCACGAATAGGCATTCACACACCTAAAGTTTGTGACATCCACACACATTCGTTTCCAGTGGGTGCGTGCGTGCGTGCGTGTGTGGCGTTGATGGAAGCCGATCAGACAGAGAGCTGGCGCGGGTGGGATACACACACACACACACACACACACAC
>NW_026268229.1:4017-4566 GCF_000697945.3 Frankliniella occidentalis | reverse complement strand
AGCTCCCACCACCGGAAGGAGTACAGTTCGAAGTACAGGCCACGGAGGTGGACCTGCCCAGTGGGCCACTGCTGCTGTTCAACACCTACAAGAGCCCTAGAACCGACAGCTTCGACCGACCCAGCATGGACAGGCTGCTCGCGGCGGCGCCACGCGTCCTCGTAGTGGGCGACCTAAACTGCAAACACACCTCGTGGGGCTGCCGCTCCAACAACACCGCGGGCAACCAGCTGCACGGCTACCTCACGCAGGCCGACTGCGCCATCATCGCCCCGGACGAGCCCACCAGGACTGACCCGCGCGACGGCGGCCAGTCGACCCTAGACATAGGCATCGTGCACCGCGTCGAGCACCTCGTCACCGCCGAGACACTCGACTGCATCGGGTCGGACCACGCCCCCGTCCTGTTCACCGTACACACCACGCCATACCACACCGAGGCGCCGCGCAGGTTCAACTACACCAGGGCCCGCTGGCCAGCCTTCCAGCAGCACCTACAGGCAAACCTAAAGATCAGGAGATTCAAGACCGAGGCCGAGGTGGACGAGG
>NW_026268229.1:3425-3967 GCF_000697945.3 Frankliniella occidentalis | reverse complement strand
TCAAGGAGGGAAACATGGAACACACATTCCGCACCCCCAAACACGCTGCGACAGTAAGGCTCGTCGCAAAGCACCTGCCCACTGGTATCACAGAGGGTAAAATCAAGGAGGCACTCGAGACACTGCAAGTGCAGGGGGTGCACCGCCTCACGGCACCCGCGAGAGACGGCGAGGGCCCGCGTCACCGGCCCCTCACGGCCGCAGTGTGCTCCTTCCCGGCGGGGACGCAGCTGAAAGCCGTGGCCGCTGCAGCCCCGATCATCGGCGGCTTTGTTGTGAAGTGGGAGCAGTACAAAAACAAGGGGGAAGTCCCGCAATGTTATAACTGTCAGGACCTATTCCACACGTCCCGTCAATGTGGACGCGAGGTCAGGTGCAGGAAGTGCTCGCGCCCGCACAGGTCCTCCGAATGCGACGCAACGGCCACGAGATGCGCCAACTGCGGAAAGGGGCACCCCTCCACGTACAGAGGATGCAAATATTACCAAGAACAATTGCAAGAGAGGGTAGAGGCAGACAGGAAGAGGCGAGAAGCGCGCCGG
>NW_026268229.1:2733-3151 GCF_000697945.3 Frankliniella occidentalis | reverse complement strand
TATGCAATGCATACAAAATACGAGAAATGCCCTTTGGTGAACTCCTCAGGGCCACAAGGGAGCTCCTGGTCAAAACCAAAGGGGCCACATCCCAGAACATGATGTACTACCTCAACGAATTTATCGCTCTCATTGCCAAATAATGGGTCCGCTAAAATTAATCTCCCTTAATGCCAACGGCCTAAAACCCCGACTACCCTTTCTGGAGGACTTACTTAGCACTACGCGGGCAGACGTCCTACTGGTGCAGGAAACCGTCCTAGGCCCGAAAACTCGGGCAAACATTAACGGCTACCGCCACTACCGCGCGGACAGGGCAGAGGACAGGCGCGGCCTGTCAACCTTCGTCAGGGAAGGCCTCCGCCACGCCCAGCTCCCACCACCGGAAGGAGTACAGTTCGAAGTACAGGCCACGGAG
>NW_026268229.1:0-1675 GCF_000697945.3 Frankliniella occidentalis | reverse complement strand
CTGGAAGATAGGCAAGGCCTTAAAGGGTTGGAGCTGCACGGTCCAACCACTCGTCACTGCCACGGGCACGGCAACGTCGGCCCAAGACAGGGCGGAGGCCATCAGCCAACACTTTGAAAGTGTGCACACAGCAAATGATCACATGGCGGAGCCGCAGCACACGCGGCAGGTCGAGCGCGACCTGGCGCACTACTTGGACAGCGCCGACGAGCAGCCCCCGGTCAGGCTCGCCACT
This sequence comes from Frankliniella occidentalis, assembly GCF_000697945.3. Lineage (NCBI taxonomy): Eukaryota > Metazoa > Arthropoda > Insecta > Thysanoptera > Thripidae > Frankliniella > Frankliniella occidentalis. The sequence goes on along the minus strand of NW_026268229.1, from coordinate 1,440 downwards.
CCTCGCGAGGTGAGCGAGATCATCAAGCGCACCCCGCCGCGGAAAGCACCTGGCGAGGACGGCATCCAAGGGGTGGTCCTGAAGCAGCTACCGCGAAAGGCCCTCGTGTACCTCACCATGCTCATAAACGCCTGCCTCATCCTAGGATACTTCCCCCAACAATGGAAGAAAGCCAACGTGCTGCCCTTCCCCAAACCCGGAAAAGACCACACAAACGCACAGAACTACCGCCCCATCTCGCTACTCTGCATACTCAGTAAAATACTCGAACGGGTCATTAACACCAGACTCACGGAACACCTGACTCTACACTCCCTGCTCATTCACGAACAATTCGGGTTCCGCCCTAAACACTCCACAACACACCAGATCACCAGACTCACCGAATACATTACAGACGGATTCAACCGCGGCCTGCACACCGGCGCGGTCCTGCTCGACACCTCAGCCGCCTTCGACACCGTGTGGACGACGGGGCTGCTGTACAAGATGGCGCAGATGCGGTTCAGCAAGCAGCTGATTCGCCTACTACGGTCCTACCTCACCGGCCGCACCTTCCATGTCACCGTGGAGGGGGCGACGTCATCAGTACGCATAGTAGCCCAGGGCACACCCCAGGGCAGCATCATGGGTCCAGTCCTGTTTATTTTATACGTCAACGACATCCCGCGCCCCCTCCGCGTCAACCTGGCCATGTTCGCGGACGACACGGCCATCTACTACAAGCACGCCAACACAGAGACGGCGGTGCGATACCTGCAGCGGGGCCTCGACGAGCTACTCCAATATTTCCGTAAGTGGAGACTGCGCATCAATAACAGCAAGACTGAACCCATACTCTTCTCCAAGAGGCGAGTGACGGGCGAAGAGTACCACCACCTCCGCATCGACGGGGCCCCCCTCCCCTGGAAGGAAAAGGTTCGGTTCCTGGGGGTGCACCTCGACCGCCGCCTCAACCTGCGGGCGCACCTGACGGCTATCAAGAAGAACGCAAGAGCGGCGATGAGCATCCTATACCCGCTCATCAATAGAAGAAGCAAGCTCAGCACGAACATGAAAGTGCGTCTGGCCAACGCATACATCCGCCCAATCCTGACGTACGCGGCCCCAGCATGGGCGGGGATGCTCGCCGACACAAACCTACACAGCTTACAAGTCACACAAAATAAGTACCTACGTCTAGCACTCAACAAACCACGACACACACGCATACGGGACCTACACACACAAGCACAAACAACACACATAGGGGACTTCATCGTCAAATCACTACGCGCCTTCTATGCAAAGGCCACGGCCAACAACAACCCTCTCATCGCCGGTCTAGGGCAGTACACGCCAGAAAACACACCAAACTGCCGCACACACAGGACACCAATGCACCGGCTGTTCCAACTCGACGAGTAACACACTCCACTAACACTGCACACGGGCGCACTT
>NW_026268228.1:16877-17706 GCF_000697945.3 Frankliniella occidentalis | reverse complement strand
CTCTCCCCCGGCCCGCCCGCTCACTCACTCACTCCCACGCCCCTCCCGGCAAGCAGTTTCCATTACATTTAATTTGGCGGCCTTCAAGTGCTTTCTGAGTTCCCACCGCCGGCGGCTCCGACATGTAACCAATGAAACAAAGCGTGCAAGAGAGGAGTTAGGAGTTGCACTTTACTTGGTCTACAGTATCAGTCAGTTGCATCCACTCCATAGTGAGAGACAAATAAAACAAACAAATTTTGCAGATCTAGCTGCACTGTCGACAACAGGGTTTGCTTTACTCGCGTGAAGCTGGAAAGTCAATCACAGACAAAGTGGCCGCCTCACACGTCGTTGCCTCTGCTAATTCCGGGCGAACGCTTCCCCTCGGCCGGAGCCTCCGGGCCGGAGCGACCGGGAGTGGCCGGAGCCTTTCTGTTGTGTGGGAATCCAAGCACCCCGGGCGACACTTGATCTTCTCTCTATTAATAAAACGCTGATGCCACGGAGCTGCGGTGACACAGGAGGCGGGGAGGGGGTACCTACCGACCAAGCGACACTCTGCGCTAATAAAGCAGGCGACTGACATCCAGTCGCTGACCTATATGTGTATGTATATGCATTAAACAGTGAGGAAGTACAGCCAGAAGTAGCAGAAGTCAGTTTATTTTCTGAGCTTGTGAAAGCCTTTGCTGTGATGTGGGATGCAGAGAACTCTTTGGTCGTGTGTCCGTCCGTCTGTACTAGCTGGCCCACTTTTCTCTCAGCTCAGACGGTAACTTCAAATCGACTTCAAACTGCACACGAAGCTTAAGTATAAGTCGAGACGTCACGAGTTTAGTTTAGAAGT
>NW_026268228.1:12862-14427 GCF_000697945.3 Frankliniella occidentalis | reverse complement strand
GAGACCATGGCAGCACTCCATAACTGTTTCTCCCTTGCTGTTCTCACTTCCGGCGCCGCTCTGCAACAGCCCTGGTCCAGCCCCGTGCAGGCCCGCTCCACGCCGGGCCGGCTGTTAGTGCTTTGATTCCACGCACTGATTCCTTTTGGAACACGGCCGCAACTCTTACTCCTTTTCTTCTCCCTCCTACTCTTTTTCCCTTCTCGCCCGCTCTGCCTGCTCGTTCTTGTGTTTAGTCTTCTTACTGAAATTTTTCTTCCCCCCTTTTCCCTTTCTTTCTTTCACGCTGCTTCTCTCCCTTTCTCCTCCGGCTCTCCCCCGGCCCGCCCGCTCACTCACTCACTCGCCCCCACGCTCCTCTCGGCAAGCAGTTTCCATTACATTTAATTTGGCGGCCTTCAAGTGCTTTCTGAGTTCCCACCGCCGGCGGCTCCCCGTGCTGCTGCCGCTCTGGAGGCGGATGGTGTGGATGGTGACTTGCCAGGTGAAGGTCGCGCTGCTGGTGGTGCATGGTGGCGTGGTGGTGACTGCAGTTAAGCATGCTCCCGCCGAGGTCGCGTTGCTCTCTGCTGTTGACTGCGTGGGCCGCGCTCTAGAGCGCTCTAGAGCGCCGACTGTGATGGAAATGGTGACGTGATTTGGTGATATGGTGCTGCTGTGGAGCACGGGGCGGCCCCGCCCTGTGTAAAACAAATGTGTGCGGGTGGCGCGCGGCCGGAAGGCGGTGGAGGGGTGGTTTCGTGGAGAGAGAGAGAGAGAGAGAGAGAGAGAGAGAGAGAGAGAGAGTGCTCCAATAAACGCTGGCGGGATGATTTTTCATACTGCCAAGTCTACACTGGGAAATCAAAGGTGCTATCTAATACATTTTTAAAGACGTTCGCGTGAATTGAATGTGTATGGTTTTGTGCAAAGCGTTAACGCACGAATTCGTGCTAAGAAAGTTAAACCCAAGTGAAGGCGTTTCGTTTCGGACTAATTCGAACGCAAAAGTGCACAATTTCGTACAAATGAATACATAAAAGTATTCAAAGAAATTTGAGGTCTTTTTGCTCACCATATGCTTTGGATAAATTTGGGAGGGACTCGGGAGGGACTTCAAGCATATACGTTGGGGTCAATCTTGTGATTGGTAACCTACCAATGTAAACAACAGGTTCCGTGGTCGGTCAAATTGTGGTCACTTTTCCTAGATCCCGCTTTTATGTTAAACGTGTACAACGCCAATTTTATTTATTTATTTTTGCCAATATTCTGCATCAAAAAACAGTGAAAATCCGAAAATCCGTTACAACTACGATTGACGCGCGGATGACCTTCCATCGGCACTGTCGGGGTGCGGCGGACAACGACGTACTGCAGGAGCAGATGAGGCGATGGGTGGCCCGCGGGTGCTCCTGCTGTGGCCTAGCGGGGAGGACGCCTTCCCCGCGGCCCTGCTGCTCCTGCTCCTCTCGGTTTCCCATTTCGGAGCGAAAAATTTACACCCGTTATAGGCTGTCACCCCTCGGGTGTAGTGCATGTGGGGGCCCGCCAAGGGGTTCATTGCGACGAACGTCCATGAGCGC
>NW_026268228.1:11427-12057 GCF_000697945.3 Frankliniella occidentalis | reverse complement strand
ACGCATGCCTCACGTTTTGATCGGTGTGCCATCACAAGCACCTCATCAATTGTGCTGAGAGTCGTATCCAAGGCCGGGGCCGGGACGGAGGCGCGCGTGCTCACACTACTTGGAGGTCGGGCGGGACCGGTCGGCCGGGTCGGGCGGCGGCACCCAATGGAGGAGAAGGGGTGGCCGAGGAGCGATCGGTGGTGCGGTGAGCAGGGCTGAGCGGGGCGGGGAGGTCGGCGGCGTTGATGTGATGCAGGGCAGAGGTCGGAGGGGGCGCGGCCCGGGTCAGCCTCGTGATCGAGGCCCCAGAGCGCGCAGGTCCAGGAGGGCTGGGTTTGTTCGCCGAGATTGTACCAGGTGGCTGATTCACGCCGCGCACTTCTGTAGTTATGCTGTACCGCATGCACAAGTGCGACGGGCTTGCCTATCGCCCCTGTTCACGGCGCCTTTCGAGCCGAGCGAGTAGGCAACGCGCCTGCACTCGTGCATGCGTTACAGCAAAACTACAGAAGTGCGCGGCGTGAATCAGCCACCTGCTAGGTAGTGGAAGAAGGGGATGTGGGCTTGAACCGCGCCCAGCCTGGCCCACCACCTGATCACACCTCGTGAGGAGCAAGGCAAGGTAGAGGTGGCTGAGGC
>NW_026268228.1:10840-11372 GCF_000697945.3 Frankliniella occidentalis | reverse complement strand
CTCTCTCCGCCTCCGGCCTCCCTCCGTTGACCGCAGCACAGGGGTCGAGACCCGGCAACCCCAGGCGAGCGGCGAGGCCTCGGATGTGACAGCGCCACACACGCCGCTCACGGCCGCTAAACGTTCGCGATTCGTCTCTTTCGGCGTCGCCATGGCAACAAGCGCCTTCCATGAATACGAAAGCCCCCTCCCCCCTCCCCTCTCACCCCCAAAGCCGTTTGAAGGGGATCACCTCTTCATATCGCGCGCCACTTTTTTATTGACGTCGTTTTATGGCGAGGTTAGGTTGGCAATGCGGGCGAGCCGGGCGCGAATGAGACAACAACAAAAGAATTGCAAGGCAATGACGGCCAGTGACAGAGACAGCAATAACGCCAGGTCGCGCGAGCTCTGGACCTATCCCTGCCGTCCCTCTTTTCCCCGGCCACCACACCGCCACCTCTCTGGCCCCACCCTTGTCCAATGCCTCGCTCCCTCCCTCCCTCGCTCCCTCCCTCGCTCCCTCCCTCCCTCGCTCCCTCCCTCCCTCGCT
>NW_026268228.1:5185-5795 GCF_000697945.3 Frankliniella occidentalis | reverse complement strand
AACAGCAGTAGGTTGGTGATTCAAGGCGGGAAATTTAAAACAAAAAACAACAGAAACTAATCACGTACTGGTTTGCGCGCGGAGTAGTAGTCATTACAAGGGCTGCAACAAAAATATGGGTCAGAGGGCGACCTGAAATCAAGGAAAGTGCGAGCGGGTGGGGGGCTAAGTCTCCGAGGGTGACAGCCGCCAGCCGGCCGGAGCTGGGGTGGAGGACGGGAGAGAGAGAGAGAGAGAGAGGAGAGGGGGGCGGGGGAGAAAGAGAGAAAGGAAGCTGCTTCTGCGCCGCCCCTGCGGTTAAATGAGGCGCCACCATTTTCGTACCGTCTCGTCTGAAGGCCGCCGTTGGCTTGGTTTGCCTAGTACTCTATCAGGAGAAGCAGGGAAAGACTCCAGGAAGTATACCTCCGTGCCATGCTACATGTGCGATTCAGGTTGGCCTGTATTTCCAATTTTTCTTATTTTGGTGAGCAGGGTAGAGCAGCTCTTGATCCCAGCAGCCCAGTGGAGGCAGTCTGCCGGGTGGGGGCTGCGGCGTTTCACCTTTACGCACTGTTTAGACCAACCATTCGGCGTTTTATACCTTTGGGTCGCGCTAGCGCAGCTGCAG
>NW_026268228.1:0-298 GCF_000697945.3 Frankliniella occidentalis | reverse complement strand
CTTGGCGTCTAAACCGGTTGCAGTTACAGCGACAGCTCCTGCCTCCGTGAGAGAGAGAGAGAGGAATCTGCCGCGCGCAGGCAATTCTGCATTTAAGCACGGCATTTACCTCTGTTTGTCTTGTTTGCTGTTATTTTTTGAGATCTTCTTGTAAATCACTAACAGCAGTAGGTTGGTGATTAAAAGCGGGGAATGTAAAACAGAAAACAACAGAAACTAATCACGTACTGGTTTGCGCGCGGAGTAGTAGTCATTTCAAGGGCTGCAACAAAAATATGGGTCAGAGGGCGACCTGAAA
>NW_026268227.1:19053-19369 GCF_000697945.3 Frankliniella occidentalis | reverse complement strand
GTTTGGCGGAAGGGCGGGCCTGCTTGTTAATGTTGAAGGTCGTTCGGCATATCCTTAACAGAGTCCAGTACATAAGCGAAGGCATTTCCCGAAAACCGCGTCGCGATGCGCCAATCGGTTCGCTGTGAGAGGCATCATTTCTGTAAAGACTGCGCATCTAGTTGAAGGACCCTTCCTGAGGCATCTCCTCTCAGCCGTCACCGTAGCTCAGTTGGAAAGAGCAGTAGTATAGATTACCCCATGTTGCGCGCGCCATCTTGATTACCCCATGTTGCGCGGGCGCCATTTTGAAATTTGGGGGGTGTCGCCCAATATT
>NW_026268227.1:12748-13833 GCF_000697945.3 Frankliniella occidentalis | reverse complement strand
ATGTCCGATGTGCCAGGGCACAACGACGGCATTTGTCGGGCCCCTCGCACCGGGAGAGATGGCAACCCCACTTCTGGCACCGGAAGCATTGAGTCGGCTTCGGCGGCGCCGTCGGCGGGGTGGTCTTCTTTTGCTTCTTCTCCGGCGCTTGTGCCGGAGAGTCCGCCCCGGCTGGCTCCCGCTTCCTCTTTGGTGGTGGCGGGGAGGCGTCCGTCTCCGTTTCTACCGAGTGGGTGTGGACTGGCAGCTTGGGCTTGGGCACCGAGTGGTACTTCAAGTCCCGCTGCCCGTCGCCGGAGACGGTGTACTGCCGAACGTCGAACATCATGCTCTTGATCTTGATGCCTTCAGTGAGGAGATAGAGCAAGGACGGAAGATGGGCGTCGTCGACGGAGTACATGTACTTCTTGTTCCCGGAGGGTGAGCATTTTGGGCTCATCCCGTCCAGGTAGCTGACCGCGTTCGTCTTGAGGGCGGTCGCTAACGCCTTTACCGCATCTTCAACGGGGACCACCTTGGGCACCGTGAGGAGGACGGAAGGGACGTGTTGAGCTAGCCGATCTTTGGCTAGCTGCTGGATGCCGCCCCAAGTCACCTGGACGCCTCCGGGGGCGCAGGTGTTCTTGCAGGCTTGGCGAACGTCGGCTCCAAGCTTCTGTGGCACGACGAATGCGACTTCCCGCCCGTGCGGCAGGAGCTCCAGCGGCTGTCTTAAGACTACTTGTGGTGGTAGTTTCTTCTGCACGGAGCTGGCGAATGTGCGAAGTTCCTGCGCAGAGCGGTTGGAAGAGGGCCAACCCTCGGAGACGACCCAGCTGATGTCGATCATGACTACTCGCGTAACACTCCAGAGCCTCTCTTACGTAGGATGGAAGTGAACGCGATCGCTCCCCGGTCAACCTTGCGGCTCCCTAACCATACGGCCCGACACATGTGTCGGGAGTCTTCCGTAGGCGGGGCACTCAACTCAAGGCCGAGAAGCTGCTCAATCTACAGTGGACTCTCGATAACTGTCGCCGCGACAGTTATCGAGGGTACTGTGCGTTCGCTGCTGCCGTGCTCCGCTCTCCCCACTCCTCCGGCAG
>NW_026268227.1:7248-7585 GCF_000697945.3 Frankliniella occidentalis | reverse complement strand
CAACACTTCCCCACCTCAGATGACGACAAAGAGAACCGTCACGAACGTACACAAGCACTCACTGCTCTTTTTAGAGAACAAGGTTACAATGTAGTGGAAAAGTGGGAGTGTAAATTCAACGAAGAGTTGAAGACAGACGCCCTAACCTATCGCATGGCTTTGGCCATGTGTGGTGCCGGCTTGAACGCCCCTCAGACGTTTCAAGGCTACCTTCAGGGAGGAAACCATGATCATCAAAGGTCTCGGGAACTCCCTTCCATCCGAAGACCTCATGGCGAGCAGGTTTGACACAGTGTTGCAGAGGCAGCGCGATGCAATCGGAGCAAAGGATGACGAT
>NW_026268227.1:6773-7160 GCF_000697945.3 Frankliniella occidentalis | reverse complement strand
TGAAGCTACCTCACTCACGGCAGACAAAGTGTGATGCCTTTAAATTTTGCAACCGTTGTAAGAGGAGCTATTCGCTTCTGCGTGGAGGGGCACATGTGTGCGGCTTTGTATATTGCCGGTTCTGCAAGAACCATGTTGCAGAGAACCACCTTTGCTACATGCAGAGGTGGGAGGAAAAAGAGAAAAATGAGAAGTGGAGCTACCATACAGTGGTATACGATATCGAGTCGAGTCAATGTGACCCTGTGGACGGACGGGAAAACATATTTGAACACAGACCGATTCTGCTTGTGAGCAAGGTTCGGAAAGTTAACCAAAAAAGTTCAATCGTTAAGTTAAAGTTAAATTGGCAAAAAATATTAACGGTTAAGTTGAAACGTTAACTTT
>NW_026268227.1:4531-5478 GCF_000697945.3 Frankliniella occidentalis | reverse complement strand
ACTTTTAACGAATGCTAAACCTTGCTTGTGAGTCAAATAGTTTGTGACGAATGTTCACACATTACTCAAAATGACCATTTTTGCCTAAAGTGCAAGACTAGACAACACATTTTTCACTGTCTAGATGACCCAAACATCAGTGTTATGGGTCCGTTCATTGATTATTTGCAGTCATTTCCTGCAAAAACGGCGTTGTTGCTAGTAGCACATAACGCTAAAGCGTATGACGCCATTTTTGTGCTCCAGGAGATGATAGCGCGCAAACTCAATGTTGAGCTAACTCTCCAAGGGGCTAAAATAATTTGTATGAAGGTCAAAACGTGGAAGTTCGTCGATTCCTTGATGTTTCTCCCTATGCCTTTGAGTGCAATGCCCAAAGCCTTCGGGCTAGATGAGTAAAAGAAAGGGTACTGGCCCTTTTTAGCTTGTAAGCCTGAGTTCTACGGATATGAGGGCCCCCTGCTGGACAAGTCATACTACTGTGTTTCGACAATGAAGTCGAAGGCAGCTGACGACTTCAATGCGTGGTATGACGCTCAAGTAGCCAGTGGCTATGTGTTCAATTTCCGCAAGGATCTAATTGAACATTGTATCTCAGACGTCACGATTCTGAGGCAGTCGTGTCAGGCCTTCCGTAAGCTTTTTGAGCAATGCGCGGGATTTGACCCCATGTTTCATTGTATAACACTTAGTAGTGCTTGTATGTGTGCATACAGACGGAATTTCCTTCCTAAAATTGGACTTGTACCTGACGGTGGCTATCACGGTCGGGGAAAACAAAGTCATATCGCCCTCAGGTGGCTGGACTTTGAGGCCCACAAGCTAGGAAGAGTTATAAAAACCATATATACAGATAGGGAGGTGTCTATCCTTGGGCGTCGTGTTGACGGATATGTTGAGATCCCACACCCTGATGGTCGTATAGAGAAACGAGTGTACCAGTTTCA
>NW_026268227.1:0-523 GCF_000697945.3 Frankliniella occidentalis | reverse complement strand
AAAACAGATACGCCTTTGTTCACCGGTCGCGCGCAGATCCGCCGTTGTTCATCGGTCGCGCGCAGATCCGCCTTTGCTCCAGGGACACGTCGATTACAAAGCCGACCTTGCCAAAGGTGAGAGAATCAACATGGCAGATGTTGTATCGGAGTATCCTAACGCCAACCTCCGTGGTGAGTACCCTTATGGTCATCCTAAAATATATTTGGAAGGTGATCGGGATATTCCTCCTATACAGGAATGGAATGGCATGGTGAAATGCACGGTCCTTCCACGTAGAGATTTATTCATTCCAGTGCTTCCATTTACAGCTGGTGGGAAGCTTATGTTCCCTCTCTGCAGAACATGCGTGGAAACAGAAAACAAAGAAATCTGTCAACATGAAAACCCCTTAGCCTTGCAGCCTTAGCGTAACCGCCATCGCCATATATCGTGTGTTAGCTGGTAGAGCGAGTGCTTTTGCTTTAAGCTATTTGTATTACTCCGTGTGGATTCAGTGAAAAAGATGACTCCTGAACAGTAA
>NW_026268226.1:19344-22666 GCF_000697945.3 Frankliniella occidentalis | reverse complement strand
CCGCCCCCGCTCCGCCCCCGCACGGCCCCCGCTCTGTGGCCGCAAATCAGGGTTGTCGTCTCTGCGTGTTGGAGATTGGGTGAAGGTGGGGTAAGGGATTGCTCGAAGGGGGGAAAGGCAGGAGGGGGTCTCAAGTCTGCAGGGCCCTACCACCTCGGGTGGCGCAGGGGCACCCGAGGATCCCTCGCAAGGGCACCCAAGGGGCCCTCAAGGACACCCAAAGGGCACCCAAGGGCCCCCCTGTGCCGTGGTATGCCCACGCTCGAAATGCGCGGCCGTCCTTCCTAGGTTAGGCGAAGGGGTTGAGAGGCTCGCAGGTCGGAGGACCATAGGCGGGAGCAGGGAGGGAGGGGAAGAATCTCCCGAAGGAGCAGAGGGAAAGGAAGGCGGAGGTGGGGGAGGAGGTGTCACCCCGCGCCTTCTTTAAGCTTTATTCCGCCGATAAATTAAGGCTGGAAGTTTGTCATTCTTGGCGTAGGAGAGGAAAATGTTGGTTAAGTAGCTTTAATACATGGTAAGCCGTCCCCTCCGATGCGGCCCGCCACGCCACGGAGCGGCGCGCCGCGCGAGGTCGGCCGCAAGGTGAGGGAGGAGGGAAGTTCGGCGCGCCGTGCGAACAATAGGCTTCGCTCGTGAATATTATCTCCGCTTGCAGTGCTCTGCTCGTAAATCTATGTGATCTTGCACAGCTTCATCATCACACAATCGGGATCCACAAACTGCCCGTTTGTTTGTTTTTTATTTACCCTCACCCCCCCCCCTTTTTTTTACAAATCGCTTTTGGTGTTTTGTGAGTTTGTTTTATACTGTCTTGTAAGGGACTGCATTTGACCGGATTGACCCCGATTGATGCCACTGTGACCACCTCAGACCTACCCTCCCTCTCCTCCTCTCCCCCTACAGGACTGCTCACCCCGCTCCCGCCCTCTTCCTCCAGTTATCGTATGACGTAATTGCGTGTAAGTCTTACTCGTCGTAATTCCCGCTCAGGACGGCTCTGTGTGGCTATGCCTCTCCCCCTTCCCTCCTCCCTCACCCTCTCTGCTGCTGGACCAAAGGAGGGGCTCTGCTGGAGCCTCCATAGCCAGCCCAGCACCTCCAGAGAGAAGGCCGGAAGCAATAAAGCAGGCAGCGCCCACCTCATCCATCTTAGATTGGTTAACTCCGGCGCTGACCGCCGCTGGAGCTGGAGTCTGCTGGAGGCTGCCGGAGGCTGGGCCGCTGGACCGTGCGGCCCGCCCGGGACCCTAATGATTTGCATGACCATTAATGCCTGCTCCGGTCGCCGTCATAAGCCGGGATAGTCCTCCACGGGCGCCTCGCTGGAGCAGACCACGCCGCCGGCGACCTTCGCCACCTGCCGCCCGCGGTCCATGCCCGTCGCGAGGATGCCGCGTCGACGCCCATATCATCGCTCCCCGAATCCTCCGCGCTGACCGCCGCCCTTCAACGGACTGCTGAATACCATGATGACGTCGCCGTCTTCCCGTCGGGCTCCGAGGGGGTGTCCCCGCCGCCATACTCTCACGATGCGCTCGTTGAAACGCCCTTTGTGGTGGGTATGGACGTCCCCATGACGCGAACGCTGACGCCGCCCGACTGACGGTTGTGACCTGCAGGGACCACGTTTCCGCCGTCGACGACGTGCGTCCGCGTTGGGGTGTGCGGGACGGTGTCGTCCTCCTCCATGGTCCTTTCTGATGCAGAGCCATGCCCAGCCCATAGCGCCCGGTCCGGCCGACCCCACCGAGCCCTCATCCATTCGATCCCTGATCCCGCGCTCGCCAGCTTCTAGTAGTAGTTTATGATCCCCCGCCCGCCTGGAACAAGGCGCAGCAGTATTTCACTTTGGCCTTTTGGACTCGACTCGGTTTTAGGGATTTGGGCCCCGCTGTCCTCACCACACCACCACGCCCGGCTCTAATTCGCCCTCGGTGTGTGTGTGTGTGGTGTGTGTGTGTGTGTAGAGGGAGGGGTTACAGCCCGCTACACCTTTAATGGCGAGATAGTAATAATAGTTAAGGCGGGAAACAAGGCAGCTCGGGCCGGCCCCGGGGTCGGCGGGGCGGGGTTGGGGCGGTTGGGCCTGGCCACCCTGGCCCTAGCTAATGCTTAATACTTCTACTTACGCGGCAATGCTTTATCTTAACAAAACCCCCCTAAGTCCGGCGGCGTCCGGCCGAGTTATGGTGGCGACGCAAGCGGCCGGCCAAGCCGTACACAGCTAGCCAGCGGCCAGGCCGCAGCAGCAGCAGCAGCACCTCCAGCGGGACCTCCAGCAGGGGGACCTCCAGGGGGAGGAGGGGGCACCGCCACTAACCGCTCTGTAAATCCAGGTGTTAAGCCACAGTGGACAAAGTCCCTTGCGTCCGCCACGCCCCGCCACGCTCCGCCACGCCGCACCAGCTGAGCCTCGCACACCGCAACGCGGCAGCAGGAAGGACAGTCGCAGGGACACACACCATCCCACTGCTGCGCCGCATCCTTTTGCGAAGAAAAAGTAGCGTGTTCTTCACCTTGTTCATCACCGTGATGCACTACTTTTTGGTATGCGAGAAGAAGGGACGATTAGAGAAAGGGTGCGCGGCAAAGTTTGGAAGCTGCGGCCCGCGCGGTGGGAAGCCGGACCGGAACTGTTATGCGGTTTTGATGAGCGACCGGAAGCGCGTGCTGGCGCGACGCGGATTCCTTCCTGCTTTCTCTCCCCCCCCCCCTTATATGTAGTTTGTCTCCCTCACCGTTAATGTCGCTTTAATCGCCACGCCACGCCACAGCAACCCCACGGAGCTGTAGCGCAGTACTTTCGGTTCGCGCGCCTTAAACTTGCGGCCCCCGATCAGAGTAAAGTTGCCTCTTTACCCGCGCGTTGCTCGCCCCCGGGGGCGCGGCCCGGATTAGGGCCGGGGGACGGAAGGGGGAGCAGCAGGGGCTTTGGGGCGCAACATATTAGCCAGCCACATGAGGAGCGCTGCTGCTGCCGCTGCTGCTGCCGCTGCTGCGGCCCGCTCAAGGAGATATAGTACTTACATACAGAGGCGCTGCTGCTCCTCCGCGGGGCACTTTGTCGCCAAACTTTCCAATAAAGCGGATGTAGTGATTCGCCCTTGATCCTCCCGGTCGCGCGGGCCGGGCTGCGCTGTGCGCTGCTCGCAGATGTTTATCGCCCGGGTGTGTCTTGCGGTATCGCCCGTTTGCCGCGTGGAATTTACGACCCGGCTCCTCTTCCCTGCTTATTTGCGTGCTCGCGCGCGTACGATGTGTTATGAATGGGAGGCGACGCGTATGAGAGAGAGAGAGAGAGAGAGAGAGAGAGAGAGAGAGA
>NW_026268226.1:11793-16006 GCF_000697945.3 Frankliniella occidentalis | reverse complement strand
GGGGGGGGGAGCACGCGGGGCCCCTGAGGCGCTCGGGGCTTCCTGCAAGAAGTAGGCTAGTCAGACCGGACCAGCCTCAACCCCCGCCCAGCACACACACACACACTGCTGCACCGGCGACTACCCTTAGCCCTACACACTATATACACCCAAGCCTGACGACGTCCTCGATACGACCTTGTGTTTCCAGGCAAGTCGCTGCCCGTGCACTGCGTGGTGGAGGCCGTGTGCAGCGTCGAGCGCCCCAAGAGGCCCGCCGTCGTCGAGACGGACTCGTACGTCATCATCCCGGCCTCGACGGCGTTCGACGACCTCGTCCCCGTGGCGCTGGCCCAGCTGGGCTACACGCGCGACACGGCCGCCGCCGCCACAGGTGAGTTTGTGACACGCACCTGCAAGTGTGTTACTCTATGCTGCCACGTGTGGCTCGACGACGGCGTGACGCGACCTTCTAAAACGCCCCACTTTTTACCGCCCCCACAGGCTCCGTGGTCATCAAGAACTGGAAGCCGCTGAGCTTCGACAAGATCGCGGACGGCCCGCTGGTGTCCGTCGGCGACATCCTGGGCGAGCTGACGACCGTGGCCACCCTCCGGATCCAGATCTTCCGGTCGCGGCCCAGCATGCTGGCCGACATGCGCGACAAGATGCTCCGGCTGCTGCTCACGCAGACGCGCTCCCTGCTGCTAGGCTCGGGCTGCCCGCTCGACGAGGTGAGGGATGGCCTCTTTTTCAGAAATTATCGCGAAACAAACGAAAAACAATGCCACGTAAGAAATGAACTGCCAGCAACAAAACATCGGAATTTAAATCGCATTTGAACGTTATTTACGAAAAGCCTTTCCTGTTTCGGGGGCAACAGTGCGCCGAGTAGATAAGGCCGTACCGTACCGGATCCACTTGCGTGCCGTGCAATATATCTGCCGGCAGATAATGCTAACCCGCTCTGACGGCCCAGCCGTCGCTGTCGGGCAGGGCGCTGGCTGGGGGCGCTTAGGAGTTTGCCGAGGGATCAGACCCTCAGTCTTTCCAACGTATATACTGCCACTCCTTTTTTCTGTTGTTGCGTCTTACAACTTTGAGACATCATCCCGGCGTCTGCAAAATTTGGAGGGCGAACGTGGGATAAGTTGGATGTTTTAGGAACAGGGAAAGGAGGTACTGGTCAAGGCTTTTGAAATCCCAGCCAAACTTGGTTCCTTGCAATATGTTTCTTCAGTAATTTCCCTTGGACGTTCACAGCATGTGAGTAGGTAGTGCGCCTTATATATGCTGACGCGCGGCGACACAGTTTCAACTTTCACACATCACCCCGTTGCCGTCGTGTGTGCGGGCGGGATCACCCGGCCGGGTGTGTGTGCACACAAACAGACGCTAACCGCGAGATTAGCCGCGTGGTGTTTGCGCGGGCTTACTCCGAGACTGCTACCGCCTGCCTGCGGGCCGGGGACCCGCACTCTGTACTCATCCTCGCTCACCCTCGCCATCTTCGTCTCCTCCGCAGCTGACGCTGAGCCAGCTGTGCCGCGGCAGCGCGGGCGGCGCGGCCGACCGCCTGTCCGAGCCCCCCGAGGACGTCCGCCGCAAGTTCGAGCACTGGTGGGCGCTGCAGCTGCAGCAGCAGCAGCAACAACAGCAGCAGCACCCGCAGCAGCCGCCGCACCACCGGCAGCCGCAGCAGCAGCAGTCGCAGCAGCTGGCCAACCCTCTGCCGGCCTCGCAGCCGCCACCGCCTCCGCCGCAGCAGCAGCAGCCGCGGCGCACGCCCTCGCCGCGCCAGGTGCACCGCGCGCACCTGTCGGCGCTGTCGCCCGCCTCGGGCCTCTCGCTGTACGCCGGCGGCGCGGACGGGCGGGGCGCTGGCGTGCCGCCGCTGGGCGCCGGCGGCATGGACGCCGTCGCTCTCTCGCACAAGCTGATGCAGGACGTGCACCCCGCGCTGCAGACGGTGCAGAGCCAGTACCCGACGCCCAAGACGCGCATGCGCACCTCGTTCGACCCCGAGCTTGAGCTGCCCAAACTGCAGCGGTGGTTCGCGGAGAACCAGCATCCCAGCAGGCAACAGGTAGGTCGAAGTCGAGGATTTTAAAGTCCGAAATTTTTCCGGAAATGTAAAGAAATTCATAACATTGAAATTCTTTCGAAAAAAATATCTTTCAAAATTTTCCAAAAATCCTTTTTTGAGGGGAAAATTACAATCCTTTGACGGCTACTAAAGGAACGCGCCTAACATCTGCATTGTTTGCCTCGTCCTCCCGACAGATTCAGCAGTACGTGCGCGAGCTCAACAGCCTGGAGTCGCGGCGGGGCCGCAAGCCCCTGGACGTCAACAACGTCGTCTACTGGTTCAAGAACGCTCGCGCCGCCCAGAAGCGCGCCGAGATCCGCAGCAGCGGCCCAGGTAAGTGCACTGCCTTTAGGGACTTGGTACCTCCCCGTCGATGATGACCTATGCCCGACACGACCTGACTCACCCTCTTCTCCAGGCGGCCACTACATGTCGCAGAACGGCTACAGCAGCAACAGCCACAGCCCGCCGGGCTCGGGCGCACCACCGCACTTCCTCAGCCCGGAGACGCTGCTGACCGAGGGCCCGCACCCCGGCCACCCGGTGGGGCCCGGCGGCCGTCTCCTGCCCATGGGGCCCATGGGCGGCATGGGGATGGGCGGCATGCCCCCCTGGCCGCTCAGCTCCCCGCCCATGGCGCACATGCACCGCGTCCCGCACGTCGAGTAAGTCTCTACTACTGGCCCTACAGCACCACAACCCTTTTTGTGAGCCGAGTTCCTCATCCCCACCCCTTTTCTCCTCCAGGATGCCCCGCCCGCACAGCGTGGTCTCGGACGACTCTGACGGCGAGGGCGGCGGCCCTGCTGGCCCCGGTGGTCAGGGAGACCGATCGCAGCAGGACGACGCGGACTCGCACGCTGACCGCAACAGCCCCATCAGCCTCATCATGAACCGGGGCTCTGACCACGGCCGCGAGGAGGACAAGGACGACGAGAAGAAGGATGAGGAGATGAAGGACCCCAAGGACATGGACCTTGACGTCACCAACGACGACAGTCGGGTGAGTATCTCTGCTTGCATTTCCCTCCCCCTTGCGCCTGTGCCGGCAACGTGATCCTTTAACCCTCTTCTCCCTTTGCAGATGAGCATCAAGCAGGAGCCGAATGCCGGCGACGACGACGCCGCGTCCACGGGCCACAACAACAATAACAACAACCACGTCAAGGACTGCGAGGCCATGTCCGACATGGAGGAGGACGACGAGGACGAGGACGAGGGCTCCGAGAGCTGCGGCGGCGGCAGCGGCGCCGGGTCGGAGCTGCAGCAGCAGCAACAGCAGCAGCAGCTGGAGCGCTACCACCAGCACCACCACGGCTTCCGCTCGCCGTCGCCGTGCGGGCCACCGGGCGCGGGCGCCCTGCCCTTCCCCATGTTCAGCCACAGCATCATGTACATGAGCCAGTACCTGCCGGGGCTGGCGGCCGCGCACCCGGGCGGCGGCCAGGGCGTGCCCGGCCAGCCGGCGTCGGCGCCGCAGCAGCAGCAGGGGCTCAACCTGTCGGCGTCGGACGAGCGGCGCAAGCGCAACCGCACCTTCATCGACCCCGTGAGCGAGGTGCCGCGGCTGGAGCAGTGGTTCAAGCACCACACGCACCCGCCGCACAACCTCATCCTCAAGTACACCGAGGAGCTGAACCACATGCCGTACCGGTGCAAGTTCCCCCGCCTCGAGCCCAAGAACGTGCAGTTCTGGTTCAAGAACCGGCGCGCCAAGGACAAGCGCATGAAGGTGTCGCTCTTCGACAACGGGCCGCAGTCTAACCACCAGCAGGGCGTGTATCACGGCCAGCACTCTGAACTCATGCTGAAGCGCGAGTAGTCGCCGCGCTGTTCTCCGAGGAGCACTACTTTGCCTTTCCCCTGGCCGGAGCTACGGCAGGCAAAACTTTGCTCGCATTTACTGCCGTTTGGCAGACTTTGGCTTGAGGAAAGTGAGCCAAGATGGCAGATCAGTCTGGCATTGTGATATCGGTGGCAGGGGAGGCGAGCATCGGCCTGGTGGAGGTGAGGAGAGGGGCCCCTGTAGCGCTAGGCGGCGGGCTCGATAGTATAGCATCTTGTTTGTTAGTATTTCCTATTTATTCTATAGGAGCTGTGATTTTGTTGAAGTGCTGAATGTTAATTAAGCTTTGAGGGAAGAGT
>NW_026268226.1:6552-7707 GCF_000697945.3 Frankliniella occidentalis | reverse complement strand
CTCACCACGCCCCCCTCAGCAGCCCTTTTCAGCCGCGTTTCTTTTTTACTTGTTTGCCCCCTCTCCCTTCCCGGACAAGCCCCGCCCCGCGCCCAGCAGCCCGGCCCAGGACCTCGCGCGCCATAAAGTGATCCTGCTGGGCTCAGCCCAACATCCGACTGGTGGTGGTCGTGTGGTGTACTGTATTGGAGTGGGATCGCGTGGGTGTGTGACATCAAGGACATGTGGATATGGGGAGAAGGGAGGTTCACGAAGAGCAGGGGGGTGATAGTGGCGACCACCAGGACGAGAAATGTTGGGGGGGGGGGTGAAACCGCGCAGAGTGGAGTGGGCCACCAGAGCAGAGCGCCCATCGGCCGCGAACGTCCAAAGATGATTAGTTGTGCGGCTCCATTCAATAGGCCGCCGCTGACCGCAGTGCGCGCCAGGAGCGCCGCAGGCCCCAGGAGCCCACCGCAAAACCAAAGAGCAGTGGACTGGGCCTCCGCGAGCCAGGGGGTTTGTCAAGCCAGACGGCTGCAGTCGGGCAAACCATACCCAGCCCAGGAACTCGGGTAGGGTTGCCCCGTGAGGATCAGAGCAACCCTACCCGGCCCAGGAACTTTAGGGATCATCCACAAAGTACGTCCGCCATTTACCGTTACTAACCTTCCAAGTACAGCCTCTACAAGTGCTCCTAACGCCTAGTAGGTAGGCAACATCTCACATGCAGTGCATGGGCGTACTGCGGAGTGGCCTACCGGAGTCTCGCAGGCGCCGAGCTCTCAGTTTGCCGAATGTACCTGAGAAAAACGGACGTACGTACTCTCTGGACGATCCCAGGTAGGGTTGCCCCGTGAGGACCACACCAAACCTACCCGGCCCAGGAACTCGGGTAGGGTTGCCCCGCGCTGCCCAAGGGCTGCCGTCGAGCCAGGGGTCTGCCGAGCCCGCAGGGGGCTGCCGCGTGCCCGGGCCCGCCACAGCCACCCTCCGCAGCTTGGTGGTCGTGTCGCGTCGCCACCGTTCATCCCGGAGGCCGCCGCTTATAAAACGCTCGAGTTCACAAGGCGCATTACGCATTACCGACCGGCCGGCAGCTAAAATAATTCACGGCGGCAGGATATGGCCGCGCCGAGATAACAAACAGGTCCGCCTCAATTTATCAGAGCGGGG
>NW_026268226.1:2156-4872 GCF_000697945.3 Frankliniella occidentalis | reverse complement strand
TCCCTTTAGAACAGGGCCGCACGGGAGCAGGGGCTCGGGTACGGCGACGGTCTTGGGCAGGCCGCAGGTTAAAAAAATTAGGAGCTCACGCCCTTGCTTTTTAAATTATTTGTCACAGAGTTCAATTTAAAAATCCACCGTCTTCCTGCCATACTCAAAGTATTATACTGTATTTTACTTTACCTTATTTTAGGGCTCAGCCAATAAAGAAAATCGTCGGCCTGACGTCATCTTGACATCATTTTATAGTCGTTCCTGATGACTGAAATAATGTCATCTGACGTCAATATGACATTTTCCTGTCCCTTTAGGCCACTCATCCAGTTTTTTTGTTAGTGCCCCCCCCCCCCCTCTCCGCATACATGGGGTCTTCCTTTACAGACGTTCCCGTCGGGGGAAGTACTCCCCATCAACTTCACGGTGCTCCAGCTCATCCAGGATATACCGGACAGGTGACTATACTTCTCGAGCTCGCGACTGCGCGGCCATAGCTATGAAGGTGGACCCTTCTCTCATGGCCTCTTTGTGACCCTTCAGGCCCAACATGAATACCCTGGGGTGGTGCCCGGGGTGCGGCGCCGTCGCCACGCGGCACTGCTGGGTCCGGCACAATGTCCTGACCGTCAACGCTGCTCTGGAGCAGCTCCTGCAGGGCGACGCCGCGCCTAGTGGCCCTCCACTGCACACAGGAGGACCACTAGCCGCGCCTCCGCCGCTGGTGGCACGCCATCTGGAGCGCCTGAAGGACGGGGACCATGAAGGGGAGGCCCTGCAAGCGCTCACCTTGCTGTCTGGAAAGACCTGGGATGTGATCCTGCGGGGCGGGGGCCACGTGCTCTCAGGCACGCTGCGGGACATCAAGGACCCTGAGACCAAGGCCCTGTTGCTCCTCATGGCGGCGAAAGGAGAACTGGTATTGTAACAATAAACTGTAGCCCGAGAGAGGGTTGTTGGGTTCAGTCAGTTGTTTGTTTGCAATACCGTATCTGTATTTTCCTTCCAGACAAGCCGCGCAGTCGATTGTGCCAAGGACCTCGGCCACAAAGATCAAGCTCTCAATCTAAAGATGATTCTTGGGGTAAGTCGTGACTAGACTACTAGGTGCAGGTTAGAGACCCTCGAGTTCAGCATCAATCTTCCTCTCACTCCATTCTGGATCGGAACACTGAAAGCGGGAAGATCTCTACCCACTCGGATCACGCGCGTGCGTTACAATAACTCTTTCATTTTGCAGGTGCGACGGCTGCTCAATGTGCCCATGAATGACCTGTACCAGGAGGTACTGGAGGTCGCTGCGCCTACCGTTGAGCAGCTGAGTTTGCTCCAGCCTACGGATAGGGCGCTGTGCGCGGCGTTCGTCATGCCTCGACTGAGGAGACTGCGCGTCGATGGTTTTGTGGACGAATCTCTCCGAGAATCTCTCCACACGATCGAATCTAACCTAGAACTCAATCTCAAGCAAGGGCACGTGCAGTGGCTCGAGTTGGTGGCTTTCCCTCCCACCCTGCTAAAGGTTGTGCTGAAGGCCCAGCGGCTGTCGCTGGAGGTGCTGCAGCTAACCGCCCCCGATTACTACTCGCGTTTGGATTGCGACGAGCTGTTGTCTGTGCTGGAGGACTGCGAGCTGCGCTCGCTCAGGAGGCTCGTCCTGGTGAAGATGCTGGACGATGTGTCGCCCTTCTACGACAACCACGTGAAGTTTGACAGAGAGGGCTGCGTGAGCAAGCGCGAGGCGCTGCTGGAAGCGCTGCCCGAGGAGGCCGAGGTGGTCTGCGCGCTGTGCGACGGTGAGTCTGTGTTGAAGCCGATGATGGAACAGCTGTAGGCGACTGTAGGCGCGGTTCAACCGATTTCAATCGTTTAAAAGGCATTTCAAGTATAGAAAATTAGCAAGTGCATGTGTATTTGGGCAGAAGGTTAATGAGAGATGTAAACACTGAATGTTAAACCTCATAGAGTCTCCCTTTCCGATTTAATGCGCCAAAAGGGTGAATTAAAAATCTCGCTGTCAAATACTTTTGTTTACTCGAAACACTCCCAGTCCAGTCCACCGTGCGCCTGACGGACGTGAGCGCCTCGGGGACTTCCCTGCCGCTCCTCCCTCGCGGCTGCCGCGAGACCCAGTTCCGCGGCCCGGGCTGGGAGGGGCGCGCGGGGGAGTGCACCGCGACCGCGCGGGGTGCCAGCAGGCTCCATCTCTTATTTGATTTATAGCATCGGATTATACACTTCTTTCCCATATAACTTTATATTCTTGCGCGCGCAGCGCAGCGCGAGCCCACCCCGCCCCGCCACGCCCCCACCCGACCACCGCCAGAGCCACCCCCTCTCCCCGCCCCTCCCGCCGCTCCTCAGGCGCGGCGCGGCGTCGCCCGCCAACGCGGATATCTTAATAAGATTCATGAAAGGGACGTAATATATTATCCTTGTGGCTGCTGCAGCGCGCGCGGCGTGGCGGGGCGTGGCGGGGCCGGGCCGGTAAACCACATCTACACACACATTTCGCAGATAAGCCCTTCACACTCCGCGCGCTTCCTCGCCGCGCGCCTTCAAAGAAGAAGAAGAGGAGCGCGCTCGCCCGCCGCGCTGCCCTCCGCGATTCCGTCTTAAGATATATCATAATAATTCTGCGGAAAACCTTTAACTACCTGCGGAGCTGAGATAGAGCCGCCCCCGGGTTCTTCATCTTCTTCTCCTTGATTCTCCTCCTGATTTA
>NW_026268226.1:0-1166 GCF_000697945.3 Frankliniella occidentalis | reverse complement strand
CCCGCCCCCGCCGCCGCCCCGCGCCACCGCATCCCACGCTGACGGCCCAGGAGCTCGCGGCTCACGAGGCGTACCGTTTTCGCGGGGCGTTCCAAGGCGGCGCGGTGTGGTGGTGTGGCTGGGGTGTTATCTTGAGCAAGGGCGGCGCGCACGCGCGTACGGCCCGCTGGCTGCTGCTGCTGCTGCCGCCGCTGCTGCCTTTTCTTTTGTCCCTCCCTTTTGTTTGCTTTTATTACGCAATTGCAATTACACGGCACGTAACTTACATTAAGGTGTAATTAAATGTATATTTATGACGTGCGTCGTGATAAGTCTTCTTGAGGCGCGGCGGTGGGGCCCTTTTGCTCGGAGTGATGTATCGTCGCCCTGCTCCTCTTCAGCGGGGGATCCGCCACCGCCGGGGGAGTGACAAGGGCGGCACTTTTGTGCTTCAAACCCGCCGCGCAGAAACACCAATGGCTCGACATCGACACACTGAAAAGTAAAGAAGAAGTCAAGCTGAGCGGCAGAGGGTAGCATTTCAGGGAGCGGGGGGAGGGGGAGGGGCTCTTAAAGGCAGTGTGATGCCATACCGCATTCGAACCCTGTGTATATCTATTTCACTCGCTCTCACTATGCTCGGCTCGCATCTCAGCAGAGCTGCGATGAAGACGCCTTCCGGAGCCACCACCTGAGTGCCTGTCCCCTCCACGCCCTGCCCCGCCCCGCCCTGCCCCGCCACGCCACTGCGCGGCGCCACCTCGGCTTCGTAGTACGGCAACCACCGGCGGACACAACAACCGATCCGAGTTTGAGGTTATGGCGGCATTACATTCTATGAATAACGTCTTGGAGATAGCCCCGCCGGCCCTGCCCCGCCGTCGCGCCCGCCCGGCCCCGCGCGCCGAGGCATTGGGGACCTGGCCATGGCGAGGGGAGGGGGGCTTAGGAGGAACCGGGCCCGGGGGAGGGGAGGAGGAGGGTGTCGGAGGAAGAGGAGATGCCGATATTTATGTGCTATTGGAGATTATCAATGCTTGTGCGTTGCAAGGCCTCCCTGTCTGCCCCGCCGGAGCAATGCTGGATATGGGGGAAGGGGGGGGGGGGCTACGACATCAGAAAATGGCCCCGAGAGAGTGAGAGAGAGAGATTCGTCGCTATAGAGAGGAGAAAGAGAGAAACCGAAA